>NC_051847.1:181494399-181499737 GCF_002237135.1 Teleopsis dalmanni
TAAATCGCAAATTGGATTTTATTGTAGCATAATAAATAAGTAGATTAGGTCACGACAGCGATCCCAGATATCTATTTAAGCCTATAATTCATAGCGTTCCCCAATAAAAAATTTGAAAACTATTCTATACCTTGGAATGCTTTTTAAGCAGGGGTCTTGTAACTAACTAGGTTCCTCTGTATATTAAGTTTTTAATGTGTTTAAAATAAATTAGTAAGTAAACAAAAAGACAGAGACACTTACAGATCATTTGACCCACTTTAATAACAATTAGTTAGATTTCTTAATAAAGATAGCTTCTGTCGAAGAGTACCATATCTGATTTGTGTTGAGGGAATATGCTGTGTTCCTAATGTCCGCTTTATAATTCATTTTAGAGTTAGACAATTGTATTAAATATGTGAAGTTTTGTTCTTCTGTAGACATATATGATTGTATAATAAAATTTCCCACTGAACAGCATTCCAAGCTTCGCCAAAGGTTGTAGGTGGTTTTGAAGTTTTCTTTATACACGGTTACTTAATGGGTCAATAGCCCTAAGAGGATCCTCTAAAGATCGCCAGTATAACCTAATTTCATCTATGATTATATAACTGTTGCTAAATATATTTATACTAACATATTAGTAAAGTTCAATCCTGAATTTAAAAAGAGATAATTACAATTCGGTGGAACTATACTACTTTTGAATAGGTATATCCTGAAATATTGCCTCTAATATTATTAATTAATATTTATATATATATGTATATTATTAATATTATTATTATTATTAATATTATTATTATTATTATTAATATTATTATTATTATTATTATTATTATTATTATTATTATTATTATTATATTATTATTATTATTATTATTATTATTATTATTATTATTATTATTATTATTATTATTATTATTATTATTATTAATATTATTATTATAATTAATTTTATTATTATTATTAATATTCTTATTAATATTATTATAATTACTTCATGGGTTCTTTGTATTTAATATGCGATATGTCGTAAGGACTAGTTACAATAAATAGAGGTTGAATTAGTTGACATAGAAATATGCAACTACAAAATAGCCAAATAGCGATTAGTTGTGCCGTAACATAAACAAATTCAATTCGACTGATATAATACAATATTTCAATGTATATAGTCATTTGAAAACACAAAAACAAGGGAAAATTTTGAAAAAGCTGTAGGAGGTAGCTGCTTTTGGAACCTCATAATAGAATCATATAGTTTGCTCTTAATTCTCCACTAGATATTTTTAGCTTTTTAGCAAAAGTAACTAGCAAGTGTTGACACTTTTTGGATCAGAAAGTAAAAGTTGATATTTAGATTAAGTTTTGTGGAATTTTCTAGAGTTTACAAGGTTGACAAGAAACAAGTTTTGGAATTATCTGTTTTAAAAAATTATATATGCAATTTTGTCGATTTTATATTTATAGATTTGGATCTACTACTTTTAATTACTATGTGTTGTGCAGAATATGCGGAAAATCTTATAAAAAATCGAAATGAAGCATAGTAAAATACAATGTCTACGACTTTACCTATACTTTTAATTTAGTTAGTATCATATTTAAGATATGGTACTCTTAAAGTACAATGCTTTATATGTAAAGATTTTTGAATAATATATTGGATACAAAGTGTACGCAAAAAGATTGATCATGTGAGACAGAGAAGTTATTGATTAAAATTTTTTATCTTCATAAGTGTATTTAATAGTTTAAGAATCAGTATATATATGACTATATGAGTTATATATCATATTTATTATATTGTATGATAAGCTTAATTTTAAAGAAAACCTTAGTGCACCATAAGATTGTTAAACATGACTGTGACAATTGTTTTCTAAAAAAAATAAATTATTTTTCACAGTGTATTTAATTGCAATACTTCTTAATCCCACTTTTATTATAGAAGAGTTATATTTAATACGTCGACACCGGTAGGTACGTGAAGTCTTCAAATATTTAAGGGCTGTATAGTGGGTATATGGAAGTTTGATAGTAAGAAATAGTTGAAAGTAAAATATAGTAAAATAGTAAAAGTAATAGTAAAAGTTTATTTATATTTCAAAAATAAAAACTAAACGTTTTTGTTACAAGTGTGATTTTTTTTTAATATTAAAAATTTTAGCATTACTATCGTTAATTACTAGTCTAATAACATAAAAAGAAAAATACTTAAGGTCTATAGATAACATAATAATTTAACAGTTGTAATAGTTAGCATTTATTACATTTTCTTATTCATATAGAAGTACATAAGTACGTAAATAAAATATTAGAATATATTTTTTTAAACATTGTATATGTGTATATATGTTCGCCCCAATACAGGTTAGTAATGATAATAAGTATATTGTATATTGAATGTACATTTTTAAGTAAAAAAGATTTTTTTTTAATACTTGTTTATTTTTTGCGCTATATCTATAGAAAAAATTTCGAGTACCTTCTGGAAATTATGTTCCCTTTGCTTATCAAAATTGGGTTATGTTTTGAATATATATGTTCTAATATATAATTTTTGTTATAGATAGATTTAAGAGATGTGTTTTTATAAAATGAAATAAAGTTATTGTTTGAGATATATTTCTATATATAATGTATTTAAAAAATCTATATATATAAAAAAAAATTCGTTTAATAAGCTAAAGGAGTACAAAAAAATGTCTGCCACCTGAAAAGTACCGTATTGTGAAATAAAATTTTACGGCTCTATATATTTTAGAGTCCATAAAATCTTTCGTTAATGAAACATCAAAAAAAAAGTACTAACTTTTGATTACTGGTTTTTGATTACATTCTTTAAAATTAAAAAAAAAAATAACAAAAATAAAATTCTTTAAATTTATTGTTTCGTTTTAATCGTAACCCATTTCGCTTGGGTTTACGATTTTTCTCATTCATGAAGTATTGCACTTAATCGCTCCTCCACTGCTACTTTTCTAGACTTCCACACAAATTCACATACGGCAATCACACAAGCTACACCCATACCGCCCATTAGTACTACGAATACTCCACCCACATTCGCTAAACCCAATTCATTTGCCGCTGATGATGATTTAGAAGTTTCCACACGGCAATTACCACCTCCGCGTTTTTCCTTCCACCATCTAGTTTTCAGTATGTGCAGTTTACCTTCTTCTTGCAATTTTAGAATAACACCGTTAATAGCCGTACGATAAGGCGAATCTATATTAAAAAAATATAAGTGTATTATAATAAATATTTGCACAAATAATTTATTACAGTTCAAATTACTTGGTGGAGTGGCTATGCCATAGCTCTTTGTGTCCAACATGCCACCCACTTGAGTGAGCTCACAATTACGTTCTGTCACGTATTCAATAGATGTTGACTCCATTAAGAAAGCGTAAGTGCCTGATTATAGTGAAAAAAAAAAAAAAAATTTTACATAAAAAGTAATGACAGATATCAACATATACTATCTATGTATGCTATATATACATATATATTTATATTAAAATACCTTTGCCTTTTACTACACGATCTACACCTTCACCATTACTCGAGGTAAATACGGAAGGTCTTGCGGAGTCCATAAATGACCACATTCGTTGATATGTTGAGATTTTAGAATCCTATTAAAAATGATTTCTATTGTAAATGATCTGTTTCATAATTGTTATATTTAACATACCCTAAAGAAAGCGGCTGTGCTGCCACCTTTAAGTGCTCCGTACTTTATACGTGTCTGCTTCGCTAAATCTTCAGCACTTTCGATTGGAGAATCCATACGTTCCACAGTCAGAAATGCTGCCAAGTTAGCAGTGTATGAAGAAATCATAATTAATGTGAAAAACCACCACATGCCAGCTACCATACGTGTAGATAAAGCTCTACGGAATTAAATAAATATATTAATTAATTAACTAAATCACTATGTTAGTACTGTAGTCACACTAACTTTGGTAAGAAATCGCAACCTTGTTGCATCAGTGATCCAATAGCAAACCACATACAATTCAGTAGAGTAAATTGACTTTCCACTTTTTCACCATGTGCATCCGCATATGCTGGCCACTCATATGGCGTAAATCTTTAATTTATAATCATATATATTTCGTCTAATTATATATATATTACAGCTGTTAAACTACCTTGCCAAAATAAAAAGTAAAACTGATACACCCAAGTACGCTGTAGCCATATAAATCCAAACATCTAAAGATAATGGTGATAGGAATGAAAAAAGATTTGGTGGTTGTTTCACTGGTTTTCTATATAAAATCGAAACTCCTAAATTCATAAAAGGCATAGTGAAGTCTACTGCCTGCTCTCGTTCAAATGTAATGGTTAAGTCCGCTATTGCAAGATCTGCTCTTTGTTCCAGTAGTTCGCGTATCATACCGTTCCATTCACTGTGTAGAGAAAAACAATGTAATAAATTTGGAATATTATTAGATATATTTACAGACCCTGTTTGTTTGTTGAAACTGCCATAGCTACCGTCTGGTACCAACTGAATTTTATAGTTGAAACCTAGAGCAAGCGATATTTCATGTATAAGATCAACAGCGTATCCCTCAAATTGATCATTTCCAGTTAGTGGTACTGAGGATTCTTTACGCATACAATAAGGATTACTCTGTAAGAAACAATTTTAAAAAATGTTAATTTATTGTTTTTGGAAAGATAGCTGTTTCTATCTATTAGTAGTTGTTTTTAAAAAATTAAAAAAAGTGCAATATAAATGAATTATTCTTTTCCAACCATTTATCAAAAAACTTGTACATTTTATCAGTATAATTTATTAGTATATAATTGGGTTAGACTATATTATTCTAGCTGGTTGTAAACCACATATGGACTTTATAGGTTCAAAGCAATACCAATTGCAGGAAAGCCTCTTTATAGATTTGTAGTACTTATCATTTGTAGTATGATGACGACGCTTTATGCAAATATAAGGATGCTTAAAGTTTCATTCCAGAGATGTACTCCAGAGATGTACAACACAGATCATAAACATAAGTGGTATCACAAAATCTCAATTTTTCAGTATTTATCTATTTATCGACCAATTTATTACAATGAATTTTAGTGTATTTCGGTGTCGATACTTGGAATACTTTTTCTTTAATACTCATATTAGTTTATTTAACTACATTATATATTTGAATCTATTTAGTACTAATTTTTTTTTTGTATATATATAGAAGTGTTTACTCTAAAAGTTATGATCACATTTTTGACAGCCTATTACTTACTTACTTACTTAGTTGGCCATTACAGACGTGTGTCGTCCTTGGCCGCGTCGAGTAGCCTCCGCCAGTCAGCCCGATTAGTT
>NC_051847.1:181499837-181542287 GCF_002237135.1 Teleopsis dalmanni
CCGGCCTTACTTCATCGGGTTATAAGGTATAGTTATACTTTTATAGAATATTGTGTCTTACTTAATATATATATTAATTTTTTAAGGTAATACATTGTTCAGGTTATCTGAAAGCGCGTATATTTCCTGACTGTGGTGATGGTCAAGGTGGTTGCATACAAAATTTAGGATTAGTTGCCGTTGGTCACTCGCTGCCTTCATCTGCGATAACAGAAATTAAACTACATCAGAATATGTTCATGTTTCGAGCTAGTATGGACTTAAAATTAATATTTCTTGATGCTAGGTAAGAACTTAACATACGCTTATAATAATTATAATTGATCTAATTGAACTTGATGCTGTTTAAATTTTTTAAAACTCTAAAAATTCATCACTTACAGTTTTCCTTATATTTTTTTTTTATAAAACTTATATTTGAACTGTTTCTAGTATGTCTTCCAATTAACAATATTTCGGTAGAATTTTTTTTATATACCCAATATAACATTATATAATATGTAATGAAATACGTTTACATAAAAAGTAGAATAAAAACAAACAAATGCCTATAATTCAATATTTAGATATTCTATATCCTAAACCTCCATAGTTCGAAAACATGAAGCCAGGCTCGGTCAGTCTTACTATATCTCCTGTAGTACATGTCTACGGTGCTCGATGAAAACAGACCAAAGCACCTGTTGCGTTTAAGCTTATCTAAAGCCAGGCTGAAGCTGTTGGGCGTCTCATTCTTAAACACATTCTGCGATATTTTGAACATTAGCATTAGTAAGATACTTACTTTTATCTATTCCAAGGAGTGTGGAAACAAAACAGTTTTCTTAGCTAATTAACGCGGAGGATTCGTTCCTCCTATTTTTACGTACTTACCCGATATTGTTAAAAAATTGATGAAACCAATACATGTACAACATATTTCTTCTGACAATTTTTGATCATTTTAATCATTTTTAATAATAATAATAATTATTTTTTTTAATAATAATTTTTAATAATTTTTTTTTTGATAACTTTTTTTACATTTATACGAGGATTTTATTCTTAATGCTAGAAACAATGAAAGAGAAAGTTAGAAATTTATATATAATTTGTGATTTCTTGTGAATATCAAAATAAGTGTTAAATTAATTTTCAAAATGTTTCTTTTGCTTTTCTACACAAACACAATCAAGCAGAGTTCATGTACCCGAATTTTCAATCTGCAGAATTCATCAAGTATAGCAAGCATCAAAAATTAATGCACTAAAATTAATCCTCAAAAATTACTTAACTGTGGCATAAATTTATTTTTCGATCATTGAAATTATTATAAATAAGATTCTATTTAAAAATAAAAACAATTTTATTTAAATGTTGACAAATTTTCAATCTGCAGAATTCATCAAGTATAGCAAGCATCAATAATTAATGCACTAAAATTATTCATAAAAAATTATTCAAGTGTGGCATAAATTTATTTTTCGACCTTTGAAATTATCATCAATTAATTTATATTTAAAAATAAATACAATTTTTATTTTAATATTGACCTTTTGTATACTATAGACCGGAGAACTAAAATTTATTTATGTTCATTAAAAATCAATAGCTGACATTAAAATTGATTGAATTTTAATAAAATATTTCAAAATTTAATTTTGAAATTTTATTTATAGCAAATATTTAATCACCACACTTTCACTTTAAAAAAACTTACAAGTGATAAGATATTACATTACCATCCACATACATTACTCGTTATATTTAAAAACACATGTTTTTTCTTCTTTCTTCTAAATTCAAACCACCCACTGAACAATTTACATACAAGCAATGCAGAAAGAAGTTTGTAAGAACTTAAGTTGGTGTGAAGGGTAGAAAGATGGGGACAGGAAAACAAGAAAAACAAATCATTTGCCACTTGAATCTGATTTTTTATGCTTTGTTCGTTGTTGCTGCCGCCTACCCACAAAATGGGGCGCATAAGAATTTCCCATGTGTCTGGCATTACCGACACTCAATTACCCTCATGATGGTGCTTTGCTCTTTGTCAGTGAAACAAGAGAACAAATTTCAAAGCACAATGTATTTAAGTGGACCCGACCCCTTGCGTTTTGCTTGCTTTGCTTTTTCCATTATGCTTTTTATGCATAATTGAATCTTAGTTGGCAGAACAGTAGTGCGAAATACCCATTTATTTGTTATTTAAATTCAGAAAAAGCAAAAGAACAAACAATAACGCAAACAACAAAAACAATAATAAAATTAAACAAAACACTTTATTTATTTACAGAGTATCACAACTTACTGGTTATGAACCGCAGGACCTTATTGAAAAAACGCTGTATCAGTATATACATGTCTCGGATATATTGTATATGCGTTGCTCCCATCAGATATGTAAGTGTGTATAAAAATAATAATAATAGCGGCAGTAGTTAGTTATTCTTTGCTGCTCTTTATCCCATATGAATTTTAACAAAATCCTTTTCTTTCTTCTATTTTTTTACAACACTATAGTGATGTATAAAGGACAAGTAACCACCAAATATTATCGTTTCCTAACAAAGGGCGGCGGCTGGGTTTGGGTGCAATCCTATGCGACTGTTGTACATAATACACGCTCATCTCGTCCACATTGCATTGTCAGTGTGAATTATGTCCTTAGGTATGTAAATAATTATGAATGTACAAAAATTAAATTAATTTAAAAATTAAATAAATAAACGTCACACTAATGGTATTATGCAAAACAAACCATCGCATGTCTTAAAATAACAACATTGTTGGGATTAAGTAGAATTTTAAAGTTTTTGCTATAACAAAAAGAATTTAAAGTTTTTTAATTAACAAATAAAAATGAATCTATTTAAAATTGTATTAAAAATCCTATATTCTATTATTTACAAAAATAATTGTGTCAGATATTGGAAATGTAGTTGTTATGAAGTGGGCTTACTTGTAAAAATTCTTACAAGTATGAAACAAACAATTTTTGTTTCATACAATCAGAATTTAAATAAAAACTCCTATAATATTGTCCTAAAGTTATAACACTTTGAGGTAATATAAGAATTTAATTATGGGATTCAAATAAGACCAATATAACAGTCGGTTTAAGGTTAAACGGTAATAACTGACTTCATTGATTTGAGGCTCAACTTACCCCAATATTATATTTTTCAATTTAATATTTAAAATGCGAGTAACTATACCACATTTTTGTTTAACTTTTCAATTTATATTATAGTCATATAAAACCACACAATACCTATGCTTTCATAAGCAATCCCTGCTAAAATTTAATACTATCAATAACGTAGATATTCTCATTACTTCGTTCACTTATGCAGTCAGCTCTAATTAAAACATTAGAATTAACAACAGCCAATATGCCAGCTAGCACATATTCTTCTATTCTATTCAATATTCTTCTATTATTCTATTCTTATGCTTTTATTACTTCATCTATCATCACGAACAACTCCAATCATTAGAGAGTTTTTCTATTAACGAAAAACATTCTATTTCATATTTTAATGCTGTTTTCGATTGGAAAATCCATGAAAACTTTTCCAATCGAGATTAATTTTTAGTGCAATTTTCATTTTTGATTTGTAAAACTCGAGCGAAGTGTATAACACTCCAGATTAATTTATAACAATTTTATTGTAGTGTGTTGGCATAGGCTAATAAGTTATTGATTTTAGACACAAGTAATTATTATAGTATAACTTTAAAATAATCTACAAAAGAAAAATAAAATATTAATCCGTAAAAAAATACATTCTTTTCTCATTTTAGTGAACAAGAGGCCAAAGACTTACTTTTAAATGAAATTCAAACGGGCATAGTTAAAACGGAACCAATCACTCCTACCGCAAGTATAACACCAACCTTACATGCAGTACACTCAACTCCTTCACATTCTGTGGTTATGAGTAATGGATTAGCAGCAGCTAGTGTCGTACCAAATACGCTGAGTTGCAGTCCTAAGCTGGAAGCTTGTTACGAGGCAGCTGGACGTTTACCGAATGCTGTAACACCAGTATTAGCCAGTAATAGCAATGGAAGCAATAACAATAACAGTTACTTACCGCAAACCCATCAACATATACAACACGCCCACCACGCTGCGCACATACATACGCACTCACTGCATCCACAAGAAACAGTTGGACATGAAAATCTAAGCTATACACAGCTATATCCTGTTAATGATCTCGTAGTTAGTTCCAGTAGTAGTACATTAACACATGATATACAATTTCCTGACACTACAACAGGTAGTGGCTACTACGGTAATACCAATAATAATAATAATCCATATTATTATGATGCAACTGTGGATGTGGCGAATGCTTCTATTATACGACCATATTCCGCAAATTCGAATAGTTGTTCTAGTAGTTCGGAGAGTGATCGACAAATGTCAACCGGGAATGCCTCCACGGTGAACGACACATCACCGCAAACTACGTACAGTGAACTAAGTCATAATTTTGAATTAAATTATTTCTCCGATAGCAGTTCACACCAGCATACACATCACGCCCCGCAGCATTATTCACACGCCCATCAGCACACGTCACATGATATGCAACAGCACATAGCAAGCAATCATACCGCAACACCACATCAGCAACATCACCACCAACTACATCATCATACACAACAACAACAGCAGCAGCAACCCGAACAACATCATCCGCACGTTGTGGCTAACAGTTTCGCCGATAGCTTTAAGAACGTCAACGGACCCCATTACACCAGCGTCATTGTGGAGCCCCAGCACTATATAGCCAATGATTTTGTGCATTAGCAGCTGCTGTTCGCCTGCAGAAGCCTTTAGTGTTCATATAAATATTATATTAATACGTTGTTGTTGTTGCAATGCTAGATTTTAGTTTGTTCGTACATGGCTGAGCCATTTTTATTTTTGAAATATTTGCATTAAAACTTTTTATTATATTATTAATTACATATATTTTTCTTAGATATACGTATATTATTTTAAATCATAAATTATAGTTTTATTTTGTTATGTTGCAATCCTATATCAATATTTTGTAAGAATTTCATTTACATATTTTTGTTCACATTAAATTCGCACCAAACTACATGTAAGCGTACAATTAATTGTTAATGTTTAATATATAAAAATTATATAAATTCAAATTAAAATTTACAACAGAAATTAAAAATTATTTATTAAATAATGAAATTATTTTTAAGCTAAATTGTTTATTGGCTATATAAGCGAATTGGTAAATATTTATAGCGAAATGTATATATACATAAAACTGTCATTTAAACACAACTACAAACATACATAAACAATAAATTGTTTAATATTGATCTTCACACAAAGAATACATAAATACATGAATACATAAATAAATAATTATAATAATTGTAATTGTATTGTAATTAAATGTAATTTTTTTAAACTAATACTACGCGTAATGATAAATAATAAAGTGATAAAAATATTTATAATAAAAACATTTTATACAATTTTTTTATAATCTTTATAATCTATTAAGAAATATTATTAATTTATACATTTTAATGTGTTGACTAGGGTTAGGTACAACAGGTAGGTAGATAGGTTATACCGGCGAACCCAAGGGACCCAAGGGATTAATACTTATAAATGTTTTAAATATTACAGTTAAATAATAATAATACTAAATATGAAGATAATAAATATTATATATATAAATTGTGTATGGGTTTCTTTTATAAATGAGATAGATTTTGACAACAATTGACTACATCTTCATATTTTTATAAGCACCTCTAATAAAATAAAAAGTTTCTTTCCAGAAGATACACCACCATTGAAAATGTTCTTTTTTTTTGGTGATAAAATAAAAATAAAATAATTTCATAAAGAAATTTTTTCGAACAGTAGTGAACTACAACAACAAATATTCTTTTTATATTATTTTAATTAATTGAATTTTTGGCTGACCATACAGCTGTTTCGAGTATTGCCAATTACCCATCATCAGTGCTCTTCGAAATAATTGTTACATTTAATTATTCGTAAATAATTTTTTTTGAGACTGCAAGTACCAGGAATCGAATTCGTGTCCTGCCAAATTGGAAGCTCAGAGTCAGCGCACCTTAATCTATTGACACAAAGCCGTACTTGACTTTTTATGTTCGCCTATTTTTCTGGAGTTTTGTTATTTTACTGTTAAAGTTTTATTAACAAATTGACTTATTGTGTTTATATTACAACGAAATTATAAACTAGCTGTGGAATAATTGAATTAAAAAATTAATTATACTTTTATTTTTAATTGTTTAATTTCAGTGCTATTCTGTTTGTAGAGGCATTATTTGTTGCATGATTTATATATTCTCTCTTATGTATAGAACCTAATCTAAGAAAGTAATGCTGAGAAAGTCATGATACTGTTACTCTACTAGTCGCACGGGCAAGACCAATATTTTGTGAATATAAGTTGTAATTTAACGTCAAATTTTTCAGACGGAAGTGACTATTATATTTATTAGAAACTTAGTATATTTCATAAAGAGGTTTTTACGAACAGTAGTGAACTGCAATGTATATAATTTTTTAAAAATATTCAAGAAAGAATGTCTCACGCCGCACTTATAATTCGTTATAAATTATTAATTAATTACTGATGTCCCTAAAAATATGCAATTATTTGGTAACAATTTTAATAAAATAGAATAAATAGAATAATTTCTTTATAACAAAAGAGTGTGTTGAATTATTATTAAATTCTATAAGTGTTTAGATATTCCTAAATAATCTTTCTCACGTGCCTCTTGCTGATTAAAATAAAAACGTAAACTGAGGCCATTATTGATAAGATTTGAACAATGAATATGAGGAACTATAAAAATTTTTTTTATTTTATAAGATAGCTTTATATACATTTTTTGTATAATATTAATCAAACATTGAAATAATTTTTATTGGAAATTAAATTAAAATGCGTTTATTAAGATAGATTTCACTTAAACATCTCATATTGATTATAAGACAATCTATTGCCTTTTGGTTTCAAATTTTAAAGTAAAAATTGAATTAGAATGTATTATTGACATAGGTAAAAATTATATCGATAGGCTTATTCAGAAGTTATTAAACTAAAACACTCTCAAACTCGTCCTTTGCTTTCGGTTAAAGCTTTTTCGGTATTAAAATCAGGTGTTGAAAGAAATGAGTGTAGCAACATCAAATTCAGAACACCTTTGGGCATATTTTTTATTAAGGATGGATGGTACTTTAGAAGAGCATGTGCTGTAGGGAAATTTGATATTCATTAAAGTTTTGATAAGTTTAAACTAAATCAGCATTTCTATTCTTGTGCAACAAAAGTTGTTTGAATTACCTTAGATATTTGATACCGGTCCAAAATTTTAAATTTCGGAAAACTTGTTTTTAACGTTTCTAAGTGCTAACACGATTTGAAAAATAAGAACTCCTTTAATATAATTCTTTAAGAATCCTTCTTTAATATTTTTTTTCCGTTCTAAGGTTTGTTAGTTCCCCACTACCATTGAATTATTTGTGTATAAAATACTTAATGAATGTTACTTAATTCTTGTTAGTTAATTAATTAATTATTTTCATTTCCAGAACCCTAAGTTGAAGCGATTTTATAACCTATCTATACGCATGTATAAATTTCTTAACCTTGTAGTTCTATATTAATAATTACTTATAGTATAATTAAGTACTTATAGTAATATATATCTATTAGAATTATTTGTCTATTGATATTTTTCATTTTTTAACTTTTAATTATAATGCGATAGCGTACTTGTGAGTTATATTTCACTTTTTATATATAGGTTCATAGTATGAAATCTTCAAAATAAATTATTTTTACTTTTACTAAATACTTCCTTAAAATTTTTTAATTGTAGTTTACACAATAATCAAAAATTTTTTATTATATTTAAAGCTGAAATTGCAAAAATCACTTAATGTCAGCATATGTGACTTTAACATTCTAACATTTGATATTAAAATAGTTATGATGTTATTTGATTCCAAAAAATAACTGATACTGTTAATGATTATTAACTTATATTAATACTGTTGTAATATCTATAATTAAATTAACGCTTTTAAAGCTCAATAGGATATGCATTAACACGTCACTGTATTTTGTAGTTAGTCAACAGTTTTATTTACCTTCATGATTTTTGTACTTGAACTACTACTAAATCCCCGACTTTAGTACTAAAACACCAGTCTTTCGGCTTCCAGAGAGCGGAACACTGAGACTATGATCGATCTCGTGTGCCACTTATCGACTCTAATTCAACGGAAGACTTCCCTTGTTTTTAAAAGGGAAGCGGAGTTGATATTCTATCTCTTCAGGCAGAACCATTTTGTTAGTATGGAAACGCAGGTCATAATGGCCCGTCCAATAATCTCTTAATAACTTCAGATGAATTTTATTGTGGATAGATATCTTACAGTTGTTGTACGGACTTCACCAACTTTGGCTTTGGGGATCAACTGAAGTGTATCACCAGTAGAGACTTCGTTCAGCTACAAACCATTACAGATATTTTTGTAAACCAACTTATACAATCATGCATTAATTGTAAATTCAAATAGTCAGTATGGTTTGTATTCTATGAAGCAGTCAGGAAAATATACTTAATTTAAATCCATTAATCTTAGAGTAAATAGACAATTTGTATTACAAATATGACCATACTCAACTATTCCAAATATTTTTGATAATAGTTTAGACCTTTCTTGTTCAAAGTTATCTATCTTTGTCTTATATATAGTGCACAATTGATTTGTTTATCTTGAAACAATACTATGAAACAATACTAGTCACACTGTCGTTCATGGAACTTGTCCCAAAATAGTAAGATGATACGATATGGACTTGGACATAATTATTAATCTTTCATTTTAGTACTAAAGTTTCCCATGCACTGAGCTTTATTTTATAATTGTAAATTATTTAAGAAGTGTTTTTGGTCAATTTTGATGTTTCTTAAAATATTATAGAATATTTTCAAATATTTGAGGTCCTATATATATATATAAATATAGCAGAGAGTTTTGGTAGTGCAATATATTTTATTTCTGTCTGAAATAATTGCTGGTTTTACCATGTTGTTTTAGTGAAATACACTATACATTAGCGTTTTCAGAGGAGTGAATATGGAATTAATCCACCTCCTTTGAAAATTGTATCTATAGATAATAACATTTAAATACATTGTCAAAAAAAAAAAATAATACTTTCTGGTATAATCCCTCCTGTATGAGTGCAGTTTTAACAACTTTCAGAGTTCATAAATTTGCAACTTTATTGTTATAAGATCCATTGTTTCCTGATATCAAGTATACTTTATATTCGTATAAAATGTAGTGAAAGCATTCAGTCTTCTCTGAACCATTTTTGGATTAGTTGTTACAAAACTGTATAAGTTAACTGCAGCATGTGTAATTATACTATTGTATATCTTGTATTAAATTAATATAAATCATGTGTTTTTAAATAAGCATAACGTTGATTCAAGAGTAATAGGAATACAATTTTACAGAGGATGAAGAAATTGCTGTAACATATCACTAAAAAGAAGATTTTAAAAATATTATTTATGCATATTTTAAAAATAATGGTTTTTTTAAACATAAAAAACATAATAATAATTTTAATTAATTACAAAAATTGAAATTAATTTTATGCATATCTATAACAGATTCTTTTATGAAATAGTTTAAATATTAATTAAAAATATTTTAAAGATTCTGTTATATTCAAACAAAGCTCATAAAACAACATTGAAGCTTGAATTTAAAAGATTTTAATAGATATATAACAAAATAATTTTTAAATTTAATATGCCAACACAAAAAGTAGTGAATTTTCCGCACACAACATAAAATAATTTAATACATAGAAATGTGCACGCACAGAAAAGTACACACTTCCAGTGTAAAAGTAGCCATTATCGTTCTAACGGGCAAAGCTATTCAAACGATTTACGTGAAAAGCACCAATCATATGACTTGCACGATCATATGATTAACTTATAAGACAAGGAAACTCCCATGGCGTATTTCATATGCGCAAGCGAGATGCTTGTATTATTTTGATCAGGTGGGAAGCTTTTCAGTTAATATTTCCAACAGGAAATGTTGCTTTTAAAAGAAACTAACAAAACACCTGAGACGAACACTCAACGACAGCAGAGCCAACCGGTTGAATCATATTGATTCTAGCGACCAAACCTTACAATTGTGCGCCTAGCCAAATACTTTAGCCACAACAAAATCGTTAAGATTTTTAAAAAATTTTAAATTTTCCATCCTTGTTGAGAAAAAAAATTTAAAAAAGTGAGTGTTGATGTTAATAAAATTAAAAACTAAAAATTACTAAAATAAAACAATACATTTTAGTGAATATTGTTATTATTGATGTGAAAATAATTTATTACTTAAAAATAAAAACATTTAAAAATAAAAAATAATTTATATAAAAAAATAACTTATTTAAATAAAAAATTTTTATATATATTTTTTATATAATATAACATTTAAAAATAATTTAAATAAGTGATATTATTTAATATTTTATAAACAAAATATATTTATTATATTTAATTCTTCAAATTTATTTAATTAATAATTTTAAAATTATTTATATTTAGTGATAAAAATGTATTGATTTATTTAAAAATATAAAACATTTGAATGTGTAATTAATGTAATTAATGTAATTAATGTACTTATAATTATTATGTTGCAGACAAAATGAGTTCCACAGATACTACCACAGACAATCCAATCTACGGACCATTCTTCGGTGTTATGGGTGCAGCTGGTGCTATTATTTTCAGTGGTAAGTTAACGAATTTAATATTTAATAGGAATCATTAATAATTAACTTATGAAAAAGGCAGTAAATTATATATATTTTTTATGAATTATATTATAAATTAGTTTTTTTTTATAATATTTAGTTTTTTTATAGTATTTAGTAGACTTTTCATATATTTATTTTCTTCATTATCTAAAAAAAAAGGATTTTTCAAATAAAACATTATTTAGTAGGATTGAAGTTTAAAATATTAATGTGTTTTACTATAAAATTTCAATTATATTATTAATTATTATTATTATTAAATATTTGAATTATTTACAAATTTTATGATATTTAAGATAAAAAGAAGTTATTTTATTTTGTTCTATTCATGGCCAATGCATATCTACTGCAAGTTAAACTCTTTAGGGCCACATTTTCTTACTTTTAAGATATATCAAGAGTTCTAGTTAACGATAGAGAGAAAACTAGTTGCCACAATTGGCCATTAATAATTTCAAACCTAAATAATAAAAAATGTGAAATATTAAGAAGAGATATAAAAAATAAAAGTTGTAGTTATTACTTTATACTTTCACACATATTGTTATCTTTTCTTTTAAACATATAATTATTTTATAGATATTTTTCTAATAGGGCGAAAAATATAAGCAGTATTCTAATTTTCTCAATTCCCTTAAAGTATATAATAATCGTTTGACTTATAGTGTAAAATTTAGAAGAGGATAATTAATTTCGAAATAAGATTGATTAATTAATAAAATAAAATTGTTTGGTATTTTAAATGTATTAAATATTTTTACATATACAAAAGCAAATTAAATATAAGTTAAAAAAAGTTTTTTAGTATATTCAATATATGTGATATTAATTTTTTATAACAAAAAACAAAACTCAGATCTAATTATTAATGATTTGAATTTATTTTAAATTTATAGAACCAATAAAAATTTTCGAGTTATTTAATGAATTATATTTTTTTTTATTTTATAAATTATACTTTTTTAATAGTTTAATAATTATTTGAAATACAATCTAATATAATTTTATATATATAATCTTTCTTAATAGATAGCTTATTTGAAATACAATGTAATATAATTTTATATATATAATCTTTCTTAATAGATAGCTTTATTTGAATATTAATAGATGATTCTCCATACTCGTCAAAAAAATAAGTTAGAAACAAATGGGAACCCACAAAGCACATAATATATTAATAACATCTCAATTTTAATTAATCTAAATACATTTTTAATATACTATATTATACCATAATACACTATACTTCTTAGTACACATTTTGAATAGACTGGATTATTCTAAAGAAAATATCCACAAGTGGTTTCACCGATAGGCATGTGATAAATGTCATGTGATTTCACTTGTGAGCCACATCAAGTCTATTCATATCTGATAAATAAAACTGCAAAGCTACAAAGTTTTAACTACAAAACAAAAAATAAAATTAAAAGTACTTATTCTTTTTAATAAAGTTTATTTATTAATGCTCACAACTCTTCAAATTTACAAAAAGAAATACTTAACTTAGGAAAAAATAACAACAAAAATATTTTAAAATACTACTTTAATAAATAGAAAATAAATGAATGATTAGATATTGAAGCAATTGATTTTAATTTTACAAAAAAAAAAAATAAAAAAAAATTGTTATTAACAATTATAAAAATTCATTTAATAAAAAAATTGTTTAACAAGCAATCGAGAGCACTTCGCTTTGGTTGAGTACGTTTTTGGGGTTATGTGCAATAACATTGTGAGAACACATACGGTTTGTTTATTTATTATGTGTAGTTATTATCAATATTAGATTATAAATATGGTATACAATAAATACTTCTTTGTTCCATAAAAGTTGCTTTATTATGATTATTTTTTTTTTTTGATTAACATGAGTTTCCTTCAAAGTTAACTGATATCCACATCTATTGACGTATACATATCTGAATTTTGTTTGTACATATATGTACGTACACCTTAATGTAAATGGCTTATCTGACCATTACAATTTTTATACAGTTAGTAACATATATTATTTATGATTGCTGGTTTCATAAATCTAGTTAATATATATATATTTTTTCATAATTTTTTTATCATAATTAAACTAATGGACATATAAGTCCAAAATCTTTATCTGGTTTTCACTGAAATTAATGAGGCCTGATCTTTAACTTAGAAATATTGTAGGCTTACTAATAGGCTTAATTTGCAGTAGCTAACTCAGAACACTTTCTTCTGGTATAGCAGAAAATACCTCATAGATTGTACTAAAGCATTATTTTTAATTTGTGTTAGCTAGCTTAGGAAATTTTCTCACAGATCTCATAGATTTTACTGCAGTATTAACTCTTCTTAATATAATATATAATTTGAAGTATCTATTTTCTCTGGGTATAGCATTTTCTCTGGTATTTTCTCTTTTTCTGAGAAGATCTTATTATTTGTATTGCAGTACCTATTTTCTGTTCTTAATATAGTATACAATTTCTAGAAGTTAGCTTAGGAGATTTACTCCTAGCTTAGGAGATTTTATGATACAAAATTTTCAGTGCCTATCTTGAGATTTTGTTCGGGTATAGCAAGGATCTCGTAGGTTTTACTGAAATAAAACTCTTCTTAGTATAAAATGTTACTATATTATTATAATTATATATAATATATAAAATATATAATATATATGATATAGCTATTTTTTTTGGTTATAGCAAGGAGGATTTAATGAGCTCTATTGCGGCATTATCCTTTCTAAATATAATATATAATTTGTAGAAGCTAGCTAGAATTTTTCCGGGTATAATAGTAAATATATGATAGGTCGTAGTAAAGCATATTATCCCTTCTAAATATAAAAATTAGTAGTACCTAGATTGAGATTTTCTCCCGGTATAGCAGAAAAGATTTCATAGGTTTTACGGCAGCATCAACTTTGCTAAATACCATATAATTACATAGGTATATTGTTTTTTGCAGTAATAGCAATTCAATATATTCAGATCTATCAAATTTGTGAACTTTCTATATCATGTTGCATATATTGTGTATATTATCCAACCTTTAATGTTCTATTTACTTCACACATTTTAAATATATATGCAAATATATAAACCATATACATAAGAAATGCATTACTAACAAAAAATGAGTAAGCTTAGTTTATTGAAATATTGCAATAAATTATATATTATTATTATTATATAGTTTATTGAAGTTATTATATCATAACAACCTTTCAGTTACAACTTGTGCAATATTTATATTAACATTAAAGTTAATATTTAGTTTATAAGGTAATATTAAGTTAACTTATAACTTATCACTAATAATGATAAGTTATATCATATTAATAATAATATGAGTTAATAACTTATTATTAATTTTATATTAATAACAATCTTTATGCAATTTTTTATTTAACCTAAATATTACTTCTGTTTTTGTTTAAATTAATAAATGCAAAGTAGTTTACTTGCCGCAAAATAGTTATTAATTAATGAGTACATTAAATTAACGTTAAAATTAATATTTAGTTTATAAGTTGACATTAAGGTTAACATTGAGTTAATAAAGTTAACATTAATTTTATATTAAAAATAATCTTTATGTAATGTTTTGTTTAACGTAAAATAAAATTTTTATTTGTTTAAATTAATAACTGTAAAGTAGTTTACTTGCCGCAAAATAATTATTAATTAATGAGAAAAGACGATTTGTCATAGCACCGCACCGATTTCATAGTGCAAACTTAGTTAAGTAAGAACCAAGTCCGGAAAGTTATTAACTTAAACACGACTTAAGTCAGTATTGACTTAATTAAGTGATGACTGTGAATTTGGTTCATAAAGTTTTCTCGCCTTATAATTATTTATTTATTATTTTTAAACATGAAAAGAAAAATATATATAAAATTTAAAAAAGAAAAATAAATATCAAAAAAAGAAAAATAAATTATTTAAAAAATAATAAAAGTCTAATTTGTATATTGATTAAGCATATTTTTTTTATATTACTAATACATCCATTGTTAGTAATACACAATCATAACAATATCATATCACATAATCAATTGATTATTTTTTTTTAAGAATTATTTATTTCTACGAAAAAATCGTCAACACTAGAAAATGTCTTTAAGACCTTAAAGAAAAATGAATCAATCTTGTCATATCAATAGAATAATAAATTAAAAAAAATTGTAGCGACGATAATGAAAATTTGTCAAGATTAAAACCAGCGTCAAAAGTAATTATCAATGTGTTCTCCACGTTAATAGACTAAAATGTAAGTAAATTGAATTAACATTCAATAATTTTGACTGTAAAATGTCAATAATATGCCTTCAGCTAACAATTAAGGTCGTCTCAGTATTGAAGCACAACTGCACTTGATCGAATTATGGTTTGGTAACTCGCATGAGACACGTATAAATCTTATCAGACCCATTATCAGCCACAACGGCAATTAAGTGCTTTAGGCGATAACATTTGTTTACTTACAAAATACCCTAAATACTCTAAATTAGTTTGCTTTACTTAAAGAAAAAAACCAATAACTCAATTACATGTAACTCCCGATGACTTAAAAAACAATTGTACATACTATAGTATCGCAAAAGTAGGAGCTTAAATATATTAAATAATGTTTGCGTAACAGATAAATTTTTATTACATTCATATCAATTGCACATTTGTTGAAATCAAATTATTAGATTAATAAGTTTATTTCAGAATATTTTTAGTCATCTACATAGTAATTCTGTTATAGAGTTTGTTATATTACAAAGTATATGAAAATGTTAAAAATTATTAACACTGGATTATTATTTTTTATCATCTCATATATTTATTTCAAAGTGAAGATTTATTTGTAGAGATGTTCTTTACAGAAATCGTAGTTCTTTTTATGTGTGGTGTATATGAGACTGCAATCCGTAATCCTGTACTTCTTTCTCTAAACAAGCTAGGCTTCACAAAATTATGCTACATTATTATGGACATTTAATCTATACTTTTATTAGGAGCTTATAGTTGCTACCTAGCTTAATCGATTAGGTTGTTTATTGACCCTAACTCCGTAATATCTATTTTTCAATTCAGTTACTGAAGACCATAACTTTATTCTTGATCTATAACATTTATGGTGCACCTTTTACTCCTTGACTGTTTTCTCATTATTAATTATTACTTTAGAGACATTTCATGGCGTCAATGATCGCTTATGCTCGATTTCAGACTACCAGTTATTTGCATTTTCTTTTAAATCAAGCCAATCTATATATATTTGGCAGCTAAAATAAATTACAATAATAGTAGTGATCTATATTTTCAGGACCGGCAAGCTTTGCCAAGAATATTATTGTTATGCCGTCCGTCACTCATCGAGATAATGTGAAGAAAACAATGTTAATTTAATATAGTATAGTTATCATTACCTTACTAACTGATTTGACATCTACACTGGTTAAAATTTGACAAGATTTTTATGTTCGAAGAAAAAAAGTATTATTTACGAATTTTATCTTCGAATAAAATTTTAACGAAAAAGTGAGAGTGTACGCAAATATCTGACCAAAGTTTATCCAGTGTAGACTTAGAGTAATAAAATTATAATAAATATAGAGATCTCTGGCGTCTAATGAAGATCACTGACATCTAGTAAAGATTACTGACAACTGATTTATATAATTTAAAACGAATACCAGTAATGTAGATACATATAAATATATGAAATGTTAAAAACTAGAAACTGTTATATATATATATTTGTTATATACCTAGAATGTAATATAAAAAAAATTTAGAGTATGAATTAATAATTATATGCAAATACTACATTAATAGTTTAGTTTTACTTAATGTAAATTGACCTAATTATAATATTCATATCTAATAAAAATAAAACAAATCCGATTTTACCACAAAGTAAATAATATGAATTTTCTTCTATTCATAGCAATGGGTGCCGCCTATGGTACTGCGAAATCTGGTACTGGTA
This sequence comes from Teleopsis dalmanni, assembly GCF_002237135.1. NCBI lineage: Eukaryota > Metazoa > Arthropoda > Insecta > Diptera > Diopsidae > Teleopsis > Teleopsis dalmanni. The sequence goes on from NC_051847.1 coordinate 181,516,691, forward strand.
TTGCTTCCATGGCTGTAATGAGGCCTGAAATGATAATGAAGTGTATTATTCCTGTGGTCATGGCGGGTATTATTGCTATTTATGGTTTGGTCGTAGCCATTCTAATTGCTGGTGATTTAAAGAGCGCATCAGATGGTTACACCCTTTTTGAGTAAATCAATTCATAATTATATATAACAAATAATTATTTATTAACAATCAATTTTCTTTTAACATTTAACAGTGGCTTTATGCATTTGGGTGCTGGTTTGGCTGTAGGATTTTCCGGGTTAGGTGCTGGCTTTTCGATTGGTATTGTTGGTGATGCTGGTGTACGTGGTACAGCACAACAGCCACGTCTTTTCGTTGGTATGATCTTGATTCTGATTTTCTCTGAAGTCTTGGGTCTTTATGGTCTTATCGTTGCCATTTATCTATATGCCAAATAAGTTACATGATATTTTGCCTCGCAAGTCGTACAAATCATGTGCTACTGCAGTAACAACAAAAATTAATTACCAATTATTAATTAATGTTCGCATTTTATGTTAAAAAAATTTTATGAAAAAAATTTTGAATTGTACATGTAAGTTTAGAGTAATAAACAGAAGATTTTAAATTTACATGTACAATTTGAAAATTTCCACCAAAAGCAACAGTTAAAAATAATTTTATTCACAAACTCGATTTAAATTTATGTATTTTGTGTATCAACTAAGCAAATACAACAACCATGAAAACACACATGCGAAACACACACACTCAAACATAACATACATTATACACTGTAATTAAGTCTCAATTTATTTATTTGTATTATTTATTGTTGAATATATAAATAAAGTAGAACTATAAATTGTAAAATATATAAAAAACTTAAACAAAAAAATTGTAAACGAAGAAGAAACAAAAAAGAACAAAAAAAGAGCAAAATCCCTTTTAAACGAGAAAAATGCTTATCACAGCAAAAACAGCAACACTGGCAGCTTTTGCTGAAGTTTTTGGTGAAATATTCGTGATGCTGAGAATATGACACAATTAAATTGAAAACATTCGGTGTTGTTGTTTTTTCTTGTGATTGTAGAGAAACTGTATTATTAGTTATTTGAACAAACAAACTATGAAATGAATATCAATAAAAATTGTATATTTAAATTTCCAACAAAAAATAACTTTTTATTAATCTCCCTAATAGCGATATAGCTAAACAGATATATCGAATCAAATCACACTTTATTTAGCAAGTCATATAAAACAGCTGTTAAGTTCAAAGAAATCTTGCTACTCTGGTAAAATATCTAGAGGGTTATAAATTAATTTTATAGTAATTTTCCACTGTTTACTTAGTAAGTGTAACTTACTTAGTAAATTTCGTTAACCATACAACGAGCTTCCGTGCTTTTTAACTTACTTAAAAATAAATCAAGGAAAATAACACCAAAAATGTCGAATGCAAGCCTTAAAAATAAATTTCCCACAAGGCATATTACCAAAATTAGAAATATTTGTCATATGCTGAGCTGTAAACCAACGCACTGAGCAAATAAGTATTCAATAAAATTTTTGTTTTTATTAATGCAATATGCAATGGATATATCAAATATATATATAATTGATTTAATATATCAATTATATAATTAATTTTTTGTAATATATTATTAAGTGAAATTATTATTTTAAAGAAACAGACGGCCTCTTAGAACTTCCTAACACATAAAAACTCTTTCAAATGCAATAAGTAACTTATTTCAATGGAAACGACAAAGTCTTAAAGTTACCTAAGTAACTTACTAAGTAAGTAGTGGAAACGTGCCATTTTAGTAGAATAGGTTACCTAACTTGTCAAATAATTGAGTTTTGAAGTTTTACATTTTTTATGTTAACAATAATAAAAAAAATACACTCGCCATCTAGCGTCCACTAGTATATGCAATATTTGTATTGAGTACAATAACGTCGGTTAGCAACAAGAGGAAGTTCTAAGAGGAAGCGAAGACTTTACTTGTTTTTAGTGATTTTTAATTAAAAATGTTCAACTCTAAAATCTGATATCTCGAAAACTAAGCTTAAACTGACATATGCCATAATGGAGAAAACTGTTTTTACTAAAACCAATAATTTCACAAGCGTATGTGGGAAATTTAAATCGTGCCTTACAGAGTAATAAAAACTTTGAATTCGGCCTTCGTAAATTTAATGTGCTAAATTATTAATTTGTAAAGGGTATTGTGAAATACAAATATTTCAAAGAAATTTGTAAAATCTGACAATAAAATTTATATTCAAATTAAAATTTGATACTATAATTATATAATTAAGTATAAGAATACGAAATTTAAATAAACATTAAAATATTCAAAAATATTCGTTTTTTTTATTTACAGTGAATCTAGTCTGCGCTAGAGAGCGCTGTGTAAAAATTATTTGCAAGATAATTGTTAAAACAAATGAACAAATTTATGTAAATGAAAAAAATATCACAAGCTATGTACAATAAAAAGTGTAAGTAAAATAATAAAATATTAAATCATTAATATCATTTTTATTCGATTGCTTTTGGGACATTCAAAACTTTCTCATTAGTGCCTTTAAATTGGCGATCAGCCATCAAAGTGTCCGATTTGTAATACTTAATAGTTGCTCTATTTCTGATTCTATTCTCAATAATATATTCAAAAATATTTTACCAACTAGCCTTTTAAAAACATTTACTGTTAAAAATATTCTCTAGATAAAAACATATATTAAAGCTAGTAAATTAATCAATAAAATTTCATTTATAGCGTCCATATTTTAGTTATAGGATTTTATATTTTATAATATGTTATGAGAAATAAATAACAGGATTATATAAAATATTAAAATAGATATAAATATAATAAATAACTTCTACGAAAGTTTTCACATAATAATAAAATTTATAGCCATTGTAAATAAATTTGTTACTAAGTAGGCTATGTTTACATTTATATGTTAAATATACAAAGTATAAAATTTATGTTTTAATCATTTAAAACAAATTAAAAACTTTTTATATTAAAAACACGTAACACATATTTACAGATTTTAAAATATATTTTTGCTTTTAACCGCTAGAGGTCAACTCCAACCAATCTGACATTTGTTAACGTCAAATTTTGTGTTCGAATCGAGTCTCGTTTTTCTGATATCGAAACTACGACAGCTCGGCCATCTTTCTTTTTCGTAAATCCTCACACAAGTGACAAGGTGAGATATAAAAATTATAAAATATTTGCTAAAATTTCGCAATATTGTGTATAAAACTGTGTATAGATAATGATTTTTCGATCGTAATCAAATATATAATAAAATATTTAGTATGTCTGTGGTACTTAAATAGTTAATTATAACAAACGGCATCACACGTGTTGTGCGCTGAAATGACATAAAATAGTGTTTAGTGAAATTTAAAAATAATTTATTTTAAATTTCAGTAAAGCAACATGCAACTGTTCGTACGTGGTTTGGAGAATATTGAGGCTCTTGAAGTCCAACAAGATGCCAACATTGCCGCAGTTAAGGTAAGTACGATTGAATGAAAAAGTGATAGCAACAAGGCGTTTATAGTCGCTTTGTAGCTAACCTCACATATAAATATTTTTTTAGTTAAAATTTTATTGATTGACGTATTCTATTTCGTTTAGGCTCAAATTGCCCAATTGCACGGCTACAATACTGAGGAATTCAATTTGAATTGTGAAGGTACTCTCTTGAACGATGACACCAGCGTATCTGCTCTTACCTCATATGAGTTGGATATCACCATTCCAATGTTGGGTGGTAAAGTTCACGGTTCTCTTGCTCGTGCCGGTAAAGTAAAGGGCCAAACACCAAAAGTTGAAAAGCAAGAAAAGAAAAAGAAGAAGACTGGCCGTGCTAAGCGAAGAATCCAATACAACCGTCGTTTCGTTAATTTCGTGCAAGGTTTCGGTCGTCGTCGTGGTCCCAACGCTAATGCTTCTTAAATATTTTTGTATTTAAATTTCCAGATGTTTGAAACATATTGAAAATAAAATAAGGATTTTCCACATTACAAATTAATGTCGCTTTGTATATTTTTAAAAAAGGATTTGGAATATTTGTGAACAATTTCAGTTGGTGATGATAGAGATAAAGCCAATATGATGATATAGATGTGTTTAAAAAATCGACGAAGTAAATAATATATTTTCATGCAGACGAATGTTTAGCATAACTTGATATTGTTTATAAGATTTATAAACATGTGTGTAATCAAAATCAAGTTAGAACTATTAATAATAATGATTGAAAAGTTAGTAATATAAGTACTTATAAGATTTGTTCGCAAATATTCTAACAAAAATACATATATGTAAATATATAATTATTTTATATATTATGCAGCTACGTGGAGTGGAACAGTAGTAGAGTAATAGTATAGAATGTTGCGGTCGGATTTATACGTTCTGCAGCCACTGGTTTCTTCAAAACACAATGTGCTGTTCGCCTTTCTCAACATGGATATCAACAAAAATAATAAGTCGTTATTTATAACGTTTTATTTTTATTAATTAGTTGAACCACAATATAGCTAGTATCCTTCTTCCAAGTTTGCTGCTTGGTTAAATCCATGGAATTATGATTGGTGGTCGAAAACTTTAAAACGTGTAATTGGTAAATACAACCTAATTTGCAGCTGACAACTGATTACTAAGTTTTTTTTTAATAATCGACTAATAAGAGTAAACAATCGAAACTACATAACATATTTCATTTTCATTATTTTTATTATTTTTTAAATTTATAAAGTGAAGGCATATATTATCTATTGACTATTCGTTCATGTTGTATTTGTTGTTCTTGAAGTCCGCGTAGAAAGTATTGAACGGTATTTCCTTGTCACACTGGACGAGTGGTTTCAGAACGTCTGGATCTGGCCATTGTTGATGCAACTATTCCTCCGTGGTTGAGTTTTATTGTTGTAATGTTTGTAATTATATATTATCAATTATTAATAAAGTACATATAAAGCAAATTAAAATATACTTTATTAGGAATGAATTGTCGTAATATCCAGTTTAATGCAGCTATGGAATACGTAAAAAGAATGAGCGAAAATAATATTTAAAATACCTATTTGAGATGATAGCGTAGGTAAATATTTTCTATTTGCAATGATTCTGCTTTTTAATTGAAACAAAAAACAAGTTATTAAGTATGACGATAACCTGGACTGTTGCGTCAATAACAAGGTTCTAATTGTTTACCAATTATTGATCAGACTTAACTATGAACAAAAGTCATTCCAAAATAAGACATCTACATAGAATTGTATGCTTACATTGGTTCTTGTAAGATTATTCACAGATTCATTGCTATCGATTCTAGCATGATAAGACTATCAGTGAAGCATTAGCTACTTTTGGTTTGATATTGGCTGAAGCGTGTTACAGCCATGCAACAGGAGTCTTGAGAAGAGTTTCCAATAAGATATTCGATATACTATTATTATAGATCAGTAAATAAATAGATGTACATAAATAGTATTACACATATATTATAGAAATATTTTTTTATTTGATATACATATATATATCAAACATTAATATATATCACATTATATATATATAACATTATATATATCAAACATACATATATCAAACATTTAAAATTAAGTTTAAAGCATTTCAAGAAAATTATATAAATAAATAGTAAATACTAAATTTATTTCTAATATATATTTATTTCTTATCGCACTTAATATAACAAAACTTTAAAATTGAGTTTAAAGTTTAACTATTGAATATTATATAAATAAAGAGGATATATTATATTTTCCATATATATATATTTTTTTATTGCATTTAATATAACAAAAATTTAAAATTGAGTTTAAAGTTTTACAATTGAAACTTATATAAATAAAAAGTTAAAGTTTAACTATTGAATATTATATAAATAAAGAGGATATATTATATTTTCAATATATATTTATTTTTTATTGCACTTAATATATCAAAAATTTAGTTTAAAGTTTTAAGATGGTAACTTTTATAAATAAAACGAATATATATTTATTTTTTTTGCACTTTTATCAAAAATTAAAAATTGAGTTTAAAGTTTTACAAATAAAATTTATATAAATAAAAATGATATATTATATATCCCATATTTATTTTTTATTGCTCTTAATAGATCAAAAATTTAAAATTGAGTATAAAGTTTTAAGATGGAAACTTATATAAATAAAAGGGACATATTATATTTCCAATATATATTTATTTTTTATTGCACTTAATATATCAAAAATGTTAAATTGAGTTTAAAGTTTTACTATTGAAAATTATATTAATAAATAATAAATATTATATTTGTTTACACAATAAAAGTTAAATTTTAATTGAAACTTTTTTGTTAGTAATTTTGCTCGATAAGTTTTCTTTAAACGTGGATCATCATATATATTTTATGTTGTAAAAATAGCTCTATTGTTTTCTCTGTCTACGACGTATAGTCGATAAAACCAATATTCAATAAACAAAATGAATATAGAAATTGCGAATCCTGAAAAAAAAAAAATTTTGCGTTTATATGATATATGTATATGTATTTATTTATAATAATACAATAAAAAATATAAATAAATAATAAATATAATTTAAATAATATAATTTAAAATGAATATAAATTAATACATATAAATGAATATATATAATAAATTTATTTATAACAAATGATATGAGATGTTTAATTTGGTAATTTTTTTTTTATAATGACGTACGGTTAGTGTAGCCAGACTTTTCAATTTTAGTAGAAGAGTTCTAAGGAAAGTATTTTAACAATTTAACATTGAAATTATTTTTTAAATAATTTTTCACGTTTTTAAGATTTGCAGTTAACCCATGTGAAATGATAAATTTTCCCTAATGGAATCCAATGAGGTCTATCACTGATTTTATCTAGAAAATAGGAATACTGATATTACTACTAATAGAGGAAATCACATATTCTTGTACATTGTATTAATTATTTAATATTTAAGATAACGTGTTAACGTGGAAAGAATAACTTCAATAACTTAACTTTTAAAATGAGATTTGTTTTAAATAGGGCTGAGATGAGAAACTAATATCGGGGGACTTTCAAGTCCTAGATCGACTATAACTTTGTTTATTTCTTGAGTCATGTACATGCATATATATACCTACATTTAGTTATGCGATTTATTTCGGGGGGTGGTGGGTGACTAGAGCATTTCAAGCGCATTGAAAACCTGCAGGATTAACGTAAAACAGTACTCCCGGAAGTAATTTGGAAAAAGTATATTATATATAACTTCATGTAAATCATATATATAATCTTAAATTCAATAAGAATGTTCTTGTAGCCGGCAGGGATTTGCCTGTTGAATTGTGCTGAAAAGGATTTGGTCGTCGAATTCGAGGAGTGGCCCCAAATAAGTTTGTATGTTAGTATTCAATTTATTATAGAAGAGTACTAAATAGAGTACAACAGGGTTTAGAAAGCAAATTACATACAATTACAAAAAAAAAAATTTTAAATCGAAGTCTTCAGAAGTCGAACCTTTTCTTTGCAAAAACTACTTCGTGTTATGGAAGTTAGACTGTATACTAATTCTTAATATATACTAGGCAATTAATTTATTGTTGAGAGGACGAGAGGATATAAAGATATACAATAGTACTGAAAATATGAAGATCGCTATGAGTATTACTTTTTTAATAGATGATTGGTTTGCCACTGGTTATTGATTACTGAGCAAATTTTACCACACCAGTTGTGATTTCACCTTTCAATAAAAATACGTTTAAAATACTTTCATAAATCTACATTTATGGCGACCAAGTGCCTTTTACCACTCCAGCTGGGATTACACATCTCACAAGGTCCCAAGAGTGGTTAGATCTAAATTCCGGAGTTCGTTCAGAAATCAGTTCGACGTTCAAGTCCCTTTCAGCACACATAACACGGACTACACAGGAGCCTTGTAAGATATAACAACAACAAAAACAACAACTACTACAGCAAAAACAACAACTACTATTACAACAACGACAAAAACAACAACTACAGCAACAAAAACAACAACAAATCAATTACAACAACCACAACAACACCTTCCACAGAAAACACGTTGAATAGAATGTTGACCAGTAATAGTAGGCAGTATCGTCCTTAAGCAAACTCGAAATATTGCAAAATTTTAGATTTGTTTGATATACATAAATATGAATAAATATTATAATGATTTTGTTAAAATATTCACCTAATAATAGTACGAGAAAGCATCCTTGCATATCATCTAAATTTACTTTGTGGTTGGTGATTTGTCGGAGTACACCTTTTCCATTGCATTTCTCCATTGAAGGCAAATTCGTTTGGTGCCACCTCTCAATGAAACCCATTTGAAAAAGACGCGTTATTTTTTCATTGATCAAGTGCAGATATGGATTGTTGCTAGGCATAATTAAGCCGACTTGTTCATCCACAAAATTCTCTTTACCAAGTGCGAATTTACATTCTTTATCCTTGTCAAGATGATTTTGTACGATTAGTTGTAAATTTATGCGCCAATCAATATTAACCCTTTAGAAATAAAATCACTAAAAATAAAAGTATAAATTATTACCGAAAATAATATAACTACCTTTTACCACTTTTAACTGCATTAATGTCTTCATCTTGTGGATTACTGTAGATCTTTGCTCTAGCCATATATCTATTAAAATCAGTTCGCACAGAGGTCTGCATTAGAATCGAATTTAATAAAATAAAATCAAATTAAAAAATATTATTTTCAATTTAATGGATATTATTATTATTTTTAAACATGAACTAGACTAACATTGATAGATAACTTTAAAGAAGCATATAAATAGTTTATTAGTATGGAAAAGCTTTTTGGATGGTTAAATTTATTCAGATTGCCAGCAGACTGCGGGGTGTGAGATCTCGTAGTGGTAGTCCAAGTAAACTGATGTGGGCTCAAATTGCATATTTTTAATTTCTTTATATAAAACACACATTTTGAAAAAAACCATTCCGGTTAGAAGAGCATCAGAACCGGCTTGGTGACGTGGCCCGATACGATGTAAATCCAACTGATCTGCTAGTTCTTGTAGACCACCTCGCAAAGTGCTAATATTTTTCATCAGATATTTTATGTCGTAAATTGTGGGAAAATACAAACGTAAGGTCTCAAAAAATTGTCTCTCTTCCGCTGGCAGCGTTGTGTTTGTTAGTAATCTTATCAGATAGCCAAAATCGTAGCCGGAGTGAAAACTTACGAACTTCACATTTTTCATTAACACCACACCAGACATCATGAGCAGTTCCGCAAAATCCGTTGGATCTATGCCGTCTATCTCATGCTGTTTGAATTTAATACCGGCATTTTGTAGCAGTTCAATGGAGTTCACAGCGTACATGTCACTACGAAGACTGAATTTAAAATTAAATTGCCAAGTGGAATAATCAGCTGGTTGCTTGCCGTTTTCGTCCATAAACGCAAAACCAATTTGTATAATGTTTAATAAATTCACATTGACCCGCAATTGTTGATAGTGAAAGTCGCCAGATCTGCCACCCAATGGTCGTGCAACAATTCCTGGAAACTCTGTATCCAACGCAATGACAGGATACGTTTGCACAACTTTACGTATTTTACGAAATTCATCTTCAAGGTTGTACCGCCAAACTTCGCGAATCAATGGACTTTTTTTATAATTTATAATTGGAATTTCCTTTGAATTAGCAAAACTGCTTGAAGAAAACTCTGACATCATAATACTAGCTAACTCCAAGAACTGCATTAAAGCTACCTCAAAAACATTTATATCATAACAAAGAAATCCTATGGTCAGAAGCAGTCATTTCAATATTTTGAACAAGTTTTAAAGTCACTGATTCGTGGCACAGTTTTACGAGTATTGCTTATATACAATATTCGTTTTCTTATTCTTCTTCCTTACCATATGCTTTCAAATTCGTTTCGTATACGTTTTAAGCGGCCTATAAATGCAAATACAAGCTCAATTTTTCACCCACCCACCGATTGTAATGTATTGTCAATACTTTGTTTTTAAATAGTTAAATTCTGTAAATACCTGCTTTATCGGTTTACTTGATTAATTAATATTACCATGTTTACATTTACAATTAACCAATCTCATTAGCACATATTTTTCTATGGATTTAAAATGCATTTTGTATAAAAATCTAATTGTATGACAATTATGTGCTAAATGATGGCGTTCATTGCGTTAATTGTGATTGCATAAATGAGTTGTAGGTCTATAAACAATAGTTAATAAATTGATAACACGTATATTCATACAAACATATGTACAAGGTGAGATGAAAAAACTGCAACAAAGTAAAACGCCATAATTTTTTCATTTTTTTTAAATTTTATTGAATGAAAGCAAAAAATGTCGGAAATAACATCAAATTTGAGAATCGGTTTAGAATTGTTCGAATTGGCCACCTTTGGCACGAACTATGGCCTTCAAACGGCCAATGAAACCATCACACGCTGCCCGAAAGTGGCTCTGTGGTATTTTGTCCCATTCTCGGCGAAGCGCTTGCTTGAGATGATCGACACTTTGGTATTTTTTAGTGCCAACCTTGCTTTCCAAAATACCCCAGGCACAATAGTCCAACGGATTGGCATCCGGAGATTTTGGTGGCCATTGTGCGGTGGAAATGAAGCGAGGAACCTCATTTCTTAACCATTCTTGGGTGGCGCGTGCTGAGTGCGATAGTGCTGAGTCCTGTTGGAATGTTCAAGGTCTGCGGCCGAAATGTTTGCGTGCCCAGGGCTTCAGAACTCCCTCCAAAATATTTTCGCGATAGATTTGCGCATTGATTTTGACCCCACGGTCGATGAATACGAGCGGCGAGCGACCATCGGCTGTTATGGCGGCCCACACCATCACCATGGCCGGCTTTTGAGTTGTGGTGGCCAACAGAAGTTGCAAATTTTCAGCTGACCTCTCTGGCAAGTAAACACGATCATTTTGTTTGTTTACAAACTGCTGGATAACGAAGAATGGTTTCTCATCGGAGAAAACCAAATTCGGCAGTTCACCACTTTCGGCCTAGCGAAGCAACTCTTTAGCTTTTTCGAGTCTAACTTTTTTGCGCATCAGTAAGATCTTGCACTTTTTGGAACTTCAATGGCTTTAGTCCAAGCTCATTTTTCAATATTTGCGGAATGGCATATTGCGATATGTTCAGCTCACGAGCCATTTTTCGTCCACTGCGACGCGGATTTCGTTCAATTCGCTTCTTCACTTTTCGAACCATTTCTGCCGATGTTGCTGTTTTTTTTCGTCCACTTCCTTGACGTCGGGCTACGCTACCAGTACCATGGTAACGAGCGATGGTACGAGACACAAAAGATTTATTCACTTTTAAATGCTGGAGGGCTCTAACGATAGCCACTTGTGGTCTTCCAGCCAAATGCAAAGCAATCACACTATCACGCTTGAATTCCATCACAAATAACTTTTTTTCTGAAAAATTCCCCCCAAAATGCTTTTGTGCGCTTGTAAACAATATAATGAGCTGTCACTAGAATAAATCTGACAGCTGTGGGACGAGCGGTTTAGAAATGACAGCAGTCTGAAGTTGGTTGCAGTTTTTTCATCTCACCTTGTATATTGTGGTCGGTAATTACATGTGCGAAAAGACAATTTCAAGTTGAAAATTATCCAATATATAAATATATTTATATATTTAATAACTGGAGTAAGTTAGAAAAATTAACAACTGCAATTTATTTGAAATAAGTATGTACTTATTAATTGATTTATAAAGCCGTTTCTCTAAACTAACATAATAATATTCAATAACATTACTTGCAGAGTGCTGCGAATCCACTAAATTCTGGCTATAACTATTTTAAAGTCAGTTATAACTATTTAATATAGTAATTAATATTAAACACTACTGTAAGTAAACAATATTTTTTGTAAAAACATGACAAAACATAGCTTGACAATTGACAGGTAATAAAATTTCAACATATCTATAGTTTTATTTATTATAACAAAAAGTGAGATATAAATAAATAGTCCATAAGCATCATATGAAGACAATTGAGAAATTGTGAGCATAAATATAAAAAATTTTAATCTTTTTGATTTTATCAGTATATTAGATTATACTGGTGTTCCCTAGAGGATCCACCATTGGCTCATTGTGTTATCAGTATATTAGACAAAATCAGTATGCGGTTGATATCTAGCGAGAATATTTATTTTTTAGTCTACCAACATTATACGTGGATTGTTATTTCCATTCTTTTTGGTCCTTTTCTTGTGTTCCGGTGTGTAGTAATCCTTGCATATATTTCATAATTTTATCATTTTCAAAACTATCTAAGCTTTTTTTCTGTTAATGATTTACACGACAAAAATATAATTACATGAAGTTCATAACAATGGTAACTAATTCTTTTTTATTAAAGTTCACCACTGTAGTCATTTTCCAATGCGATTATTGCATTTACAAATTTTTCAGCTAAACGGATCTGTATCATCTGTTATTATAACAAGTTATATTGATCACATGTGTGATTTTTAAATAAATTTATATATCATTTAATATAATGTAATATAATATAAAACTGATAAAAAATTAATTTCAAAAACCCAAATAAGTATTTAAACATTTTTATTAACTAAAGTTAGTATCTTATTAAGTGTTTTCTAATGTTTTCGAATAGCAGTTGCTAAAGTAGTTCTCTTTCAGCTGCTTAATATTAGCACAAAAAAACTATTAACTGTTAATTTTTATTAGTGTAGGAAGCTATGCATTCGACACTCACAATAACTTTACAACTGTACGTTTAAAAAAAATCACCGCCTTCATTTGCGAAATTTTATTCGAAATTAAATTTCTGAGGCGCTCGGAAGCTAAAAAAGTTTGTTAAATGTAAATTGATAATTAAAAATATAATTAAACGATATATATTCGCAGTATTTATACTATTTTAAATATTTTACTATCTTTAATATTTTGATATAACTAATAATTTGTTTATTTGGCCGCTTTGTCGTATTTTTCTTCGTCGAAGTTGCACGCAACATTATATGTTAACCCGTAAATTTGTTGTTTTTTAACTTACCGCTGCGTATTTTTCAAATAAAGTTCCATTTCGTAATCCAAATTGTTCAATATTCTTGCCTTTGAATAGTTGAAACAGATAATCAACTCCAGGTTGAAATTTGGGAAAAGTTAAAAAGGCCACCAAATTGCCGCAATAAGTTGTCACCAGAACAATAACAACAAGCCACCAGAAACCGATAACCAGACGACCGCTATCAGCTTTTGGTAAGTACATGCCTCCTGTGTAATAAATTTATATATTTAATTTAAAAATAATCCAATGTATATTTAGTTTATTTATATTAACCTTGCTGCAGTAGTGCTCCGTAGACATACCAAAAACAATTTCTCAAAGTGCATAAGCCACGCATTCTTAGGTGCTCCATTGGCACAAAGTAATTGATCAAATATAGCACTGGTATAGTTAAGGCCATTGCGCCTAATAAGCAACCCCAAGTCTAACATTTAAAATATACGAAAATAATAATATTACTTTTCAAATGTTTAAACTAATATAGGTTACTAAAAAGGTTACTTTACCTCCAGTGTAAATGGTGCTGTGAAGAGATAAATTCTGCTAACTTCATCTGGTCTGCGCAATATAAAGGAATATCTTTGTACACTTATAGGCTGCGTATAATTGAAAGGCTTTTTATGTGGCTCATCAATAGTAGCAGCGACAGCAGCCATAAAAAACTGAAGAGTTTTATAAAATATTAAAAGTAAATATAATATTATACTAAAGACATATTTACTCGACTTCCTTGCATTAAATCTATGACATTATAAGGTATTATATGTGTCAAGGAGCCCGTTAAGGTATTCTATATAAAATATTTCCTATAGTAAATGAATTAAATAATAAATTAAATATTACGTTTTCATTATTATAGAGTAAATCGTCTTCATCTACTCTTTTTACTTCATAAAAGTGATATGTAAAGTTTAGCATGCGGCTGAGCTCCTTCAGAATTTCTATAACAATGCCACTATGCTCTACAACAGCACCTTTGTTATCTTTCTTGAGTATTTGCCAAGGTGGATTCTATACAATAATTATTCATTCATTAGTTATTAAGAATTCGTTTTGTAAATCGCATTATATAATATATATAAGTATATAATATTAGTATTAATAAGTATTAATATATAAGTATATAATTCTTCAGCTTACATGCATAGTTACAATATCTAGAGTAATATTTCGGAAATAGTGTTGAATGTGTGGAAAAGTTAATTCATGTGTCACAAAACCATTAACTGGACTCCAGTAACCAATATTGATAAACTCAAAATTCTTATTTCGTCCCTCTCTTGTCACTGTTGTTATAAAATAATAATAAATTTGTAAATTTTTAAAATACATCCACGCTTCCATAGATAAATTTCAACGATTAACAAAGAATGCCAAAAAAGTTTAGGTCTTTCAACTTCAAGAAGTTAGTTTGGTTTTTAGTTAAAGAATACATATAGTAACTTTACTAAATTACCAAATAAAGAGGTGTTTAGATCACTTTTTAAATGATCAGATTATAAAAGTATTTAGACCAATTTTCGTTTGTTACTGAAATCATTATAATAGCACGCTATACTTTTATAGACAATACTATATTACTATTTCTAGTGACTATAATAGTCACCACAAACTATTTTTAATTTGGTTTGTAGTATATGTGTTTATATTTATATAAGTATATATATTTCTTTATTTTCTAATAAAGTTTATTACAAAGTACAGGGATATAATTATGAAATAATATAATTACTAGTTATATTAGTTATTTTAGTTTATTTAGTTGTATTAGATATTAGTTATTTTAGGTACTATAAAATAGAGAAAATCGTTCGTGATGAAGAAAAATTATTGGTGTTAAGTTAGGTTACACCGGCAATCGAAAGGAGCCATTTAGGCCTATTGGCCCACTCTATTACCGTATAAAAAAGCTCAGAGGTTTGAATACCACCTTGAACTTTTAGCAAAGTTTAAAATGCTATTTACTGGGATGTCTTGAAGTTGGACAAGATCCTTAAAAAAAGAGAATCCTATAATAAGTGTTGAATCCAAAAAAAAGTCCTTAAGAGATACACGAAATTTTTTGAACGTTTTTGCTATAGAGATTATTACTGACAAAAATTTAACAAATATATATAACACATTAATTACTACAATTAACTATTTCTTTCTCATTTTACTATTTATAAAAGCTTACGATTTCTATGTGCGATCAATTTGTCAATCCATTTTTTGTCAGTGAAGATAAGTATATGCAGACTTATCATTTATATAACTGCGCGTTTACACTTGTTAAACTTTGGCAAGATTTTTATATTCGAAAGCAAATACGTATTATTTTTGATTTTTCTCTGGGGTGCTAGGGTTCTCTAGAGTTAGATAGAGTGCTATTGAATCACTATCTACAGTAACAACTTTTTCTAAAAAGTATATTATTTTTAACCACTTTGCATTGTTATTATGCTATTCGATTAATTAGTTCATTATTCGAAATCGTGTTTAACACAATTGTTTACTGTTTTTTAAATTAATACAGATATCAA
This sequence comes from Teleopsis dalmanni, assembly GCF_002237135.1. NCBI lineage: Eukaryota > Metazoa > Arthropoda > Insecta > Diptera > Diopsidae > Teleopsis > Teleopsis dalmanni. The sequence goes on from NC_051847.1 coordinate 181,532,342, forward strand.
TAAATAAAATAAAATTAAATAAAATATAAAATAAAATTAAATAAAATATAAAATAAAATTGAAATTAAAATAATGAAAATTTAATAACAAAAAAAAAAAAAATTAAAAAAAAAAATAAAATAAAATAATTTACATATGAATTCAATTAATACAGATATCAATGATATACAATAAAATGAAATGTATATTAAAATATAAAATAAAATGTAAAATAAAATGTCAAATAAAATATAAAATAAAAAACTAAATGAAATATAAAATAAAATATAATATAAAATAAAACAAAATAAAATAAACTAAAATACAATAAAATAAAAAAAATACGAATAGAATAAAAATAACACATAAAATAAAATATATAATAAAATTTAAAATTAAGTAATGTGACTATAAGAAAACAAAAAACAAAGAAAAATAAAATATAAAATCAAATATAAAATTTGATTTAGTTTATAAAATAAACTAAATAATATATAAACTAATTTATATTAGTTTATAAAATAAACTAAAATACAATAAAATAAACTAAATGAAATATAAAATAAAATATAATATAAAATAAAACAAAATAAAATAAACTAAAATACAAAAAAATAAAATATTAAAAAAAATACGAAAAGAATAAAAAATAACATATTAAATAAAATATATAATAAAATTTAAATTAAAGTAATGTGGCTATAAGAAAACAAAAAACAAAGGAAAATAAAATATAAAATCAAATATAAAATAACATATAAAATAATATATAAAATAATATATAAAACAATATATAAGATAAAATATTAAATGAAATATAAAGTATAATAATATATAAAATATAATAAGATATAAGAAAATAAAAGAAAATATAATATGAAATGTTAAATAAAATAATATATAAAATAATACATAAAATAAAATATAAAATAAAATATTAAATTTAAAATATGTAAATGTAAAATAAAATTAAAATTAAAATTAAAATTAAAATAATGAATATTTATTAAAAAAAAAAAATAAAACAAAATTACATATAACAGTTGGGATGTGTAAATAGCATTTGATAATTATTGAACATTTTCTATAAATCGGGTGTGTATATCTTACTTCCACCAGGACGAAATTTATAATGTTCCTGTGTACGTCCCCATGTAATCGCAGTAATGATACGCCAACGTGAACAGCTTGTGCAGCTGCTCTTTAATTTCAAATAATCCTTAAATAATATACATAAGTTATAAGCTTAAATAATTAAATTATGTTATAAATTTACTTTCATATAATTTAAGATTTCATCTTGCTTCTCCTGCTTAGTGTAACGTATGGATTCCCATTCTTCATCAGATATTTCACCATAAATCGACTGCTCTTCGTGTATCATACGTGATATTGAAGTTACGAAAGCCATTGACAATTCAGCAATTGTGCAGTTTATTGAATGCTAAAAAAGCATATATACTTACAATCAGCCGTAATTGATATAAACTTAATAAAATCAAGAAAAAATTGTTTTACTAACCACACAACTTGGGTCTGTTTCATTCAAAGCAAACGCTATATTAGTGCCTTCAGCTAAGTTCTGTGTAACTATAGCTGGATCGAAACTTTTGTATGTTTGCTCATCGCCCAGAATTATGAAAAACCATTGATTGTTTATATGGAACATCTGCATGCTATCAGCAATTTCTATGATCTCGTCATGAAATTTTGATACTATCAAGAACTGATGATGATTCTCAGTTGGTTTGTATGTAAATGGCGCTAATGCATTTCTGATCGCTTGACGTCTTTTCTGACCGCGCAGTGTGTCGTCAATCGTATACAGTAGGACTGATATTGGTGGTATGCGACTCTGACTACTTTCAAGTACTATTGATTTAATCAAATTTGTATTTTCAGTCACTGTATTTTTAAGAACAAACATATTAAGTTTTTATAATAATTTAATTTATGCGAAGTATTTACATATAGTTTGGTCCAATAAGACAACAGCTGTTTTCCATTTTAGTATTTGTTGCATCTTAGAGTCCAGTAATATCTGTGAAAACTCTTCTCCATTGTTTACAATGGGTATCTATTTTAAATATAAATTAAAAATATCAAATTTTAGAAACTAGAATTGAGTTATGTTTAAAATGAAGATAGGGAGCCATGAAGCCACTTTAGTGATTACCCACGAAAGAATATATTCCCGTGAAACCATTGTTGTGGTTACCCAAGAAGGATATCTTCAGAATAGCTTGTATTTCTTCTTTTAGTTAATAATGTCTTTAGTATTTATAGTATCGTTTTGTAAATTGTCCTAACCAGTGGCGGAGCTAGACCAACTCTGCACGTCGGCGACATCAGAATTGCGAGGCCCCCTTTATAACCCAGTTGTAAAAGTAAATAAGTTACATTCACTAATACGACAAAACATGATTGAAAGTAATCAATTTAAAATAAACACAAATTAAAATAAATGAATTTTCCTACTTTTAGTATCACCCTATTTTTTTTTAAATTATATCATAATGAAGATAGTCTCTTTTGGACCATCATACTTTTTTAGTACGTCTTAAACAATTTTAACTTTGCTTCTTTCTTTTCGTCGAAGCTATACTGACTGGAACTGTGAACATGAATCTGATTACTATATAAACATTAGGGAATACTTCGATTATAGTTAATGCCATCATCAAACCAAATTGCTCAAAATATTTATTAAGTGCTTAGAATCCACAGTCGGTAACTTTTTGCGAGGCCTAGGCGGGCGCGAGGCCGTCGGAGGTCACCGACATCGCTGACGCCTAGCGACGCCACTGGTCCTAATAGAAACTTGTAGAATTGATACCAATAAACTGATAGATCTTTTATCGATAAATAAGTTAGGAGATTAGGAGAGATTATTAAACAATTTTTTGGTTTTTAATCTATAAGGTCCCTTCGAATTTTTGAGGTTTGTAACGCTAAGTGATAATGACAAATGGTTAAAATAAAAATTTCATTGCTATTTTAATTTGATTTGATTGAGTTCAAATATATAATTAATATACGAATATTAATAATTAATATAACATACTTTTTCTACTTACCATAATGGCGCGGTTAAGTGGTAAACGAGGACAATCGGAATCTGTTATAGCAATTAGTAGAATGGATGAGAGATGAGTTGCTTCGTAGAATTTCCACGTGTTCTCGCAATCAGTCACAGTCATAGCAGCAAGAAAGTCTTGATAAAAAAACGATATGAAATGAAAATTAAACATTAAGATATGTTGAGGGAGTTTATGTTAGAACAGCAATAGATGATGATAAAAAAGTTGCATTTTTAGTTAAAATTCACTTATTAACATTTATTTATTTGCAAGTATATATATACGTTATTTTTTAAGTTCTGAAACTTTTATGGGTGAACTGTTTTTGTTTTTTATGTTGGTAGAATTTTGCTTTTCAATATATAATGCTGTTTAATATATAAGCATGGAGACTAGATTTTGCATTAGTCTATTGCAAAACTCTCCTATTTGTTCTTTCACTCTGACCACTATATGCATCAGAAAGCGCCTATCCATCATAAGCTCTCATTTCCCTAACTGTTTAATTGACATTCTTAATGTGTACTTTAAAAAAATTACCCACCTAACTAAAGTGATGAAGTGATTGTTACCCAGTCGAAAATATGTGTATCTGCGTTCTAAATTCCTTCAGTCAGCTAACATTGCTTAGAATTGTTCTGCGATAATAAGCTCACTTTTTAAGGCCAAGTAAGTCTGTTTTATGTCAGACTGGCAGTTACTGACTTTTATCTTTTTATATATGTTATGTATCTGTTTTTTTTTTTCTATCTATATATTTATCTCTCTATTTATTTATCTATCTATTTATTTATCTATCTATTTATTTATCTATCTATTTATTTATCTATCTATTTATTTATCTATCTATCTATCTATTGAAATATCTATCTATTGAACTATCTATCTATATATTTGCTTATCTATATATCTATCTATTTATCTATCTGACTATTTATCTATCTCTCTATTTATCTGTCTAGTTACTTATCTATCTATCTATTTATTTATCTATTTACCTATTTGTCTATTTATTTATATACTTATTTATCTATTTATCAACATATTTACTTATATATTTATTAATTTGTCTATCTCTTTATTTATTTACTTATTTATTTACTATTTACCTATTTACCTATCTATCTACTTATCTATTTATCCTTGTGTGACTGGATAATTATTATTATTTTTAGGGATTTGAAAAAATTAATTCTTGAAAATAGAAATTGCTGGCATTAGACTAAAATAAATAAAGACTTCAATCGTTATTATTCATATGGAAAGGACTGCTAATATATAAATTGATCACGTATTGATTCTATTTATATAATCTTAGTTTATATGTTTCAGAATTTGTATTGGTTGCACCATCACTTCCTTATATGTGTGGGCATTTGTCTTTGTCTATCTTATTTTCTGTGGTTCTAAGATAAGTCTGAACTTAGTCTTCACTTATTCATAATTCAATTTTAAGAACTCTTATAAGTTGAAGTCTCATGTCTATCGCCATTATGTTGTGTTATATTGCCGACAATTTTATAACTGCTTATTTGTTTTATTCTTAAATTAACTCAATAATGTTTTACCTGGTTTTCATGGTTTTTAATACTTAACCGTGATAATTCAGCATACCTTTCTTTAAACGTACTGCATTCCAGTTGAAGTATTTAACATTAATGCCACCGTTCTTTAAGTTTTCTCGGATAATATCACTGAGAATTTTTTGAAAGCTTGCTAGTATATTTTCTCCACGTTGTTGCATGTATTCTTGATCAACCACAACGGCTATAAGATATATTATATTCTATTATATTATATTTTATTTGTTTAATCGACAACATGTAATACTTTGTTGAAATCATTCTTTATGAAATCAAAATTTGTTTGAACGTATGAAAAAAGGTTTATAACTATTGTTTCAAAATCTGTGTTACTTCAAAGAAAAGAAAATCTATATTTTTTTTCACTACCATGTCTGATAATCTGTATTTTCATATCCATGCCGTTGTTAATCTGTAGTGATCTATTTAAATCTAAATCCCGTTATAACTCAAAACATGATCTATTGGGCAAATCCTAATACCTTATCTTAATGCTTAGAGATGTATGTAATATATTGGTTCAGTTGGAAGTGCGTTTGTGGCATTCATAACAGGGTCCATTGTCATTCATAACATGGGTTCGTAAATATTTTTTATTTATTTATTTATTTTGGTATCAAGTTATTCTTTTTATCTTTTAAAATTTTATTCATCTTCTCTAGCAAAATTGTCTTATTAATTATGATTTCACAGTTTGTAAATATATTGAAATCTATTTAAAGTAATGAATCTATCTCACTTAACCAGATGTATTGTTTTTCAGTAGAAACATAACTTAAAAGCGTTGTTATTTTTTAGAAAATTGAGCTCAAAATTGATGAAATAATTTTTGACACTTTCGAGGTAGATACTCACTCAGTCAGTGTTTTAATTATTTATTTAAGAATAACATATGAAACTTCTTGATATGACAATCACCAGAATTAACTAGTTGATGATAAAATATTTTTTTCTCCTAAGTGGAGCGAAGAGCCTTAACTAGTTGATATCAAGACATTATTATATTTTCATTCTATTATATTTTTTCAGCATCGTTTTTCCTACTTCATATCGTTTTGAATGTACTTGCAATATATGTCTCCTATATAGTTATTAGTCATTGAGTGAATCTAGCGGCAGGAAATTACCTGCGTAATCAAACTGGTTTGTATGCTTTCATCACCTCTGCTGTCGGTTAAATCTTCATTTAAAGTCCTAAAGTCATATTTTGATATTTGTAAAATAAATTTGAATATAATATATTCCGAATCAGAATATTGTATTTGTTTCTGATATTCGAAGCCATTGCAATAAATTTAAATATTCTACACAGGTTAGACAATCCTAACCTATCCTATCTAGAGTAATCTTAAGAATCTATTAAGATATGCTAGACCATTGTGTTGTCATACAAATTTAGGACGGTTTTAAACTATTTCCAGCTTTTAATAGAATCTAAATTGTTCTTCAGGGGACGCACAGTGTTAATTGTTGTTAATATTGACCAATAACTTGTATGGCAGATGAGCATAAAAATAGGTAGACTACGGCTATACTTTGGAAATTTTTTACTATTTTCAACATTTTTTCTCCATATGCGAAATTTCAGTAAAATCGTTCAACATTTACTAATTTTAGCCGCTGATCTAGTTACACTGTGGAACGCTTTTGCAGTTGACTACAATCTTCTATAAAATAAGATTATTACATCGCAATATGTATGATCTATGATCTATGCATATGTGCTGAATAATGATCAAACAGATGTGAATCATTTTCCTCATCTTTAATACAGCTGTCATTGAATGGAATATTTAATTTGCTATGACTTCCTGATACAAATTGACTCGTCAGCAATTCTAGTGTCTGCCGACGGGGTCGCAATAATACTCGTACTAATTAAAATTAATTAAAATTTAATAAAAAAATGAATTTAGTAAACCAATAAGTGGTTTTCTGTTAGACAAAAAATTAAAAGTCTGTCTCTGAAAACCTGAATTTTAATTTTATTTATAATAATTTGATTAGCAATAATATAAAAGTGGCTTCGCAAAGCTAATGGCGCGATCCCCACGGTTGGATTAGCACCAGTGACGGTAGATCCTAACACTATATGAAACTGATATATCTAGGTGGCATCGCAACGACATCGCTAGAAGAGTGAATTTGCGTGTAAATTACTGTGAATCTTTGATCGAGGGATGAACTTGGATACAGCTGTCTATATAAACTCTTCTATACTCAACTTAATTTTTTGTTATATATTTTTATATAATTTTTTATTTTATTTATTCTTCTCTAATTCCTCTTTAATTTTATTTTATTTCATACACTTCCACAAAAAAGTTTCACAAAAATCCATCACAATTCGATTTACCCAATGAAGCGTTTGCACTCAGAAATGATGAAAAATCGTTTGCTTCAGAATGACCGAATAGAATCGGTGCTATAACCAAAATTGATACCAATTGAAAACACTTCATAACGCCACGAGGTTCAAATGAAAACTAATGCAATTGGAACTTGTTAAAAAGGATATTTGGTTTGGTAAAATGTTTCCACATTTGGTATTCTAATACAATTAATTTCCGATTGATTTTGCGTGTGTAAAAATATAAATGCGCTAATATCCTTAGTGATGGTGTGATGAAGTATTTCATGAAATATTAAAGCCTCAAACTAGAGAAATCCTCATGTGATATGAGGTGCACTGATTGTTTACAACTTGATTGACATTTTGTGGTTTTGCTATTGAAATACCAAATTAACTGCAGGTGTCCTGAAATGCAGGGGCGGTTTTGTTTTCAATTGAAAGGAAGTACATTGCATGATAATTTATTATCATTGATTTTGATATGAAAAATTTTTAATTGAAATTGTTAACCGCTAATAAGAGGTCCTTATATTGAAATAAAACAGTAATTAAAAATATTTTAAATCAAATCGTAGTTAATTGCTTATATATGAAAAGAATACAATAAATGTTTCATTATACATATTTCATTGTATATTTTATTTTATTTTTTTTTTGAAATATTAAAAACTTAAATTAATATTATGATTACAATAAATTTAATTGTTATATAAATTTGTATATAATCGTTTGTATTTTGCCATTTTGCTGAAATCTCTGTAGATAATTAATTTAGCTAATTACACCTTCACAATGTCTCATTTAGGCGGTTTTGCTCATTATATATATATAATGCGGACGATTAACCATTCAAAGTGTTTTCATATAAATGAGCATATTAACAATAAATCAGCTCATTTAAAGCGAAAAATGTGAAATGCAACCCTTAAAAATAAATTTCCCGCAAGGAAAATTACCAAAATTTGAAATATACATTTTATATGTAAAATGTAAACAAACAACAGCTGAGCTGTAAACAAACACACTGAGAAAATAAATATTAATAAAATAATATTTGTTTATATTAATTGAATATGTAATAGATAAATAAAATATATGTAAATAATATATATTAATGATTTAATATATGAATCATATATTTAATTTTTTTGTGTGATATATTATTAACTAAATATTATAAAAGTTTATAGAAGTTTTACCAGTTTTATCAGAAGTTCTATGATAAAGTGAATGTTCACTCATTAATATAAATGAGCAAGTGCCTAAATGAGGCAGTGTGAATGTTGTCTAATATTAGAGTCACACGAGAGGTTTGGTCATAATTTTTGCAGTCATTTTAATTTATTCTTGATTTCAATAGCAAAACAAGTTCGAATCAAGAAAATTTGTGTGAGAATTTTGACAGTTGAAAATCGTAATTAATTGTAATTTCTACAAAATCAAGTTGATTTAACTTGGACAGTTCATCGTAGTACAGTATTATGCAGTACAAACTTGTGCTATTGTAAATAGTTTTGACGTATGAATAAAATTTTCATACGAAATGAAATAAAATTTTGATTTCAGATGTTAGTTTAAAATTTTTAACAGCTAAAATTACAATTAAAGCTCTCGTCTGAATACAGTATAGGACTATATTAAATGAATTACTGTTGACTTTTGGGTTAAAGAATTCTCGATAAATGGATAAACGGAACCTTTTAAATAACGAACGATCGAATACAAATAAATAACACATATACTAAAAATGCATTCGACGAAATAACAAAAGCGGTAGACATTATATATCTCATTATATCGAGAGTCTACTGTACTTTGTTGTCTAAATTGTTTCTTAAATTCGAACTGGACATTTTTTCGTTTTAGTTTGAAAAAAAATAAGGATTAAAAAAATAAATCGGTTGAGTTTTGGGTTTTTGTTCCAATAAAAATAAATTTTTTTTAAAAATAAAAAAAATTTTAGGTTATAAATAAAAACTTTTTTTAAACTTCAACTTATCATACATTAAAGTTTTACCAACTGTAGAGGTTTGCGGGTAAAGAGGCAGGTACTGAACAGAATAATTTTTTTTAGCCAGGTTACGGTTTTTACTCTAATAGATTTGTGGCATTCTTTCGGTTTTTGGTTTAGTTCTGGTTCAAATCCTTTATTCTAATTTTACATAATACTATAAATTATTATAATATATATTATGTATAATATATTATATGTATAATATATTATGATATTATATCGAAATTGATTTAAGATTTTTTTCAACTTTGTATATAAAACTATTATATTTAATTATTAATTATATCTAATTATATTTATTATGTATACAAAATATTAAAATAATTAAATGTTTATACATTTAAAAAAATTATGTTTTAATTACTAATTGATAATCTATATACTATATCGGTATTTTTTGGTAATCATAATCATTAATGACTTATTTGTTTGTTATAAAGAAATTTTTAATTGATTTGATAATAATGAAAATAAGAAAATATTATGAAATTTACTTATATATTAACTTTTGTTGAAATATTTAAAAAATTTATTTTATTAAAATAGAAAATATAAAGGATCTAATCAAAATATAAAAATCTGATCTAATTATTAAATTATAATTAAATTATTACTTAACAGTAATTATTAGAAATAACAACAAAAATAAATTAAGTACAATATATAAAAAATTGTGATAAATATTAAAAACAGATCAAATAGATATTACTATTATTTAGTTTTAAGAATTAAAAAAAAAATAAAGTTAGTTTAAAGTAAAAAGAATCCAAACTAAATAATAAAAACTAGTAAAAATTAAGTAATGATAATTAATTAATAAAACTATATAATAAAAAGTGTATTTCGTGATCTACAGCGCCAACTTCGATTTATATTGGTTTAAAGGGATAATTTTTAGTTTTCGCCATTTTGTTTCCTTTCTATTTAATACCATCAG
>NC_051847.1:181542387-181563107 GCF_002237135.1 Teleopsis dalmanni
GAAATGTGATAGAAATGTATGGTGAGATGAGCTGCAAACTTCAGCCGCTCATGCAACCACTTTGGCAAATCATAATGTTGGATTCGTATGCATACAGTTGATATTCGAATAGAACAGAAAATTACTCTCATACAATTCCCACTATATAAATCTCTATCTCTGATATTACGAACGGGAGCACACGCACATTATTTTGTTCATATGTAACGTATGAATGTGCGGCCAACTTCTTTGCACACAAAGGGGAGAGACGAAATAAAATAGAAATGTTCTGTGATTTGAGCTGCAAATATATGAGCACAACTAACAAGTATAGCAGCTAACAGAAGCAAATTAAATGAGTTTTCATAGACAATTATATTTAATTGTTTTTGCTAAAACTTTAAAAATATATATTTATATGGAAATGTAATAAATAATAACAATTCTTGATGTAAAGATACTTAATAAATTTATATACCTATGTTATTTAACATTTTGCAAATTATATTAGGGTGTTCACCGCACACCTCCGCACCTTAGAGCAGTCGTCACTGACATATACATTAAATTGCAAATAATAATTTTACATATATTTAAGTATTAATAAAAAAATTAATGTTTCTTTGAATTATAAATTAGCTATTAAATTAAACATAAAAAAATTTAATATTTCGTAGTAAATTGTGTTTACAATTCTATTTTCCGTTCTTTATGGCAATAAAACATTGAAATTACGCGAGTTTATTTCTGAAAACAGACAATTTTTCATAATTTGCGTAATTGCATTTGTTGCGTTTGCTTTGTATTTGAAATTATTGTCATAATAAATGTTTGCTGCCTTAATTATTGCTTTATAAGCACCATCGGTTAATCTCTGTACACTCGCAGATACAAACACGGATGCTGCACTATACTACGTTTTTATAAATTTGCATAAAATCGTTGCTCATACGCGTGTAGATAATAAACCACTTCTTATGGAAATTATAATGCTATACAAAACATATGCTGAAATTCAATTAAAATTACTTTAAATTCAACGCAGATTACTTCAAAGATATTGTATGAAATAATGTTCACAACTGCATATATGAACTGATTTCATAGACACGAGTTTCTTTAGATATTTTGTTGAATGCAAACTGCTTGTTTCATATTTAATAATCATTTTAGTGAAATATGTTTCTATTCATTTATCAAATCAGGTACTTGTTTTCAATCAAAATTGTTTATTTGACAAAATCACTGCCTTCGAAATCCTCGTCTGTCAGTTTCAATAATAATACCATAAATTTCGTGTAATTAAGGTGAGATAATAGAGACATACATACATTACTGTCTAATGCTATTTATCTTATCAATACCGTCCGTACACGTTTACTGATTATAACAATAATAATGATAATAATAATAATAGTAATAATAGTAAAATGAAGGGTGGAATATTTGCTCTTGTGCACTTGTACATTGTGCACACAAATTTTATCTATATAAATATTTAATTTTTATGTTTGTGCGAATATTTATCTAACATTTAACAAACGTTTAACACTATTTAAGCAAGCCTGAGCAGACAAGCAGAACGAAAATGGTCGGATATTACGATATTGGTTATATGATAGTATTCAGTATTCGTGTATCCATACGTGGTACTTCAGTACACTTTGTGGGTGGTTTTTAGTTGGCATTTGGGAGTACCGCAATTATTTTCTATGCACACACCCTCCATATATACGAGAACGTAGCATACAAAAGCATTTGCCTAACAAAGTCATAAAATGGCTAAAATAGCAAATAAAATAAACATTTTTGTGAAGAGTCGAGTTAATGGAAAACTAACATATTTTCTTCCTTTGTATATTATTATTTTGACAAGACAAAAGAAAATTCAAAGAAAGCTAAATAATTTTTTCAACACCAATATATGTTATTATTCTTTAAGAATAGATAATGCAAGTCAGTATATAAATTAATTATCAATATGTGATATAACAGATTAAAAAGGGAATCGACTTCGACCGAATAGCTCATTGTATAAATATGTGAACAATATTTTTATAGAAATAGGTACAAGGACAACAACAACAAAAACCCTACTAATTAAAGCTAAATAATAACACATGTAAAAAGTCAGTCATTGAATTATCACAAAGTTTATGAGGAATACACAAATTAGACTGTGAGATGGGTGGGATTCTATAAAAGCCCCTAGCTATCAAAGAGTAACAGTGTCCAGGTATAAATAGATAGATGTTTTTAATATTAGGAATTCTTCTGATGAAGGCAAAAGCGAATTTGTCGAAATACGTATAGAGATATACAAAATACAACGTACGAAAACTAAAAACCAAAATCGATTTTAAAAGTTGGCATTATTTTAATGAAAGACATGATAAATATATTGATAATTAAGCAATCCTGTTAACTAGAGTGTTAATAAACATTTATCATAATCAAACACTTAACATAATCACACACTTATCATTATTAACACTTATCACATCTATAAGTTATTTGTATTAAACTTTAATATTTCCTTTTTACATGACAAAAATTAATCGAGTTCTATTAAGAAACCAATGTTGGAATCCAATTAAACTATTCACATTTACATACTCAACAAAATGCTTCATTAAACCATTAGAAAGCAGACTTTTCCTTCGACAAATCCTCCAATTCAAGCCTAAAAATAATCTCGCAATTTGCATATTCAATAAGTTTTTTGAATGGAGCACTTAATGATATGCGATGCATTTATATTTACTCATTTCCTCCCATTCATCGGCAGCCTACTTTTTGTTTGCATGGACATTTACTTCTATAAATATTTACATGTGAGTGTGGGCTTTTCTATGGAAGTATCCTTTCGTATATACTGGCAAGTATACACAGTAATTATGCAGAATCATATGCTTTGACGTAGATGCCAAAAATTTCAGCCTCTTAATGTGTTTGTATGTGCGTCAAATGTAAATACCGGAAGTATACCTAAATTAAGTTTTGGCAGCTTCATTTAAATGTCTAAACGTGCGTACTATCTTGTCCTGAGTGTCCTCTTCGTCCTGTTCGTTTCGTTGCTGAAGTTGTTATTGCTATAATCATCGATAATGTTTATGTACCTTTGTAGCTTTTCGATTTCGGTTTTCCAATCAGTTTCCTTTGGCTTATATTCAGTTTTGTTATTATTATTTTTTTATTTTATATCATTCGGTTTTTGTTTTTTTATCACAGCTACTGTCATTGTAAATTTGTGATTTCATTTCCTTTTTCATAAACTCTAACAACAATTCTATCTGCATTGAACATTTCTCTCTACTTTAATTTTCCTTTTTTCCTTCTCTTACTAGTCGTTTTATAAACATTTTCCGTTTGCTTTTATTATCTGTAGTTTGGCTATTTATTTTTTGCTGATTTTGGTTACTTTTATATACTTTATGCTTCTTCTTGTATGTTTACTTATCCTTTGACTACGCATTTTTACAGAATATCCTTTTCGTTTCTGTCTATATAGTATCTGGTGCTACTGCTACAACATCATTAAGTTAATAAGAAAAACATTTCCATTGTGGTACAATCAAATCACAATTTTGTTAATGAGTTGCATACAAAGGACACAGAATTTATAAAAAGAAAAAAAACTAAAGAAATACCAATGAATGTTTTAAGTATTTTTTGTGTAAGGAAAAAGTGTTAAATTATCTCCAATAAAGTCTGATTACTGCAAATTAAAGTTAACAAGTTCATTCTGAATTTATTTACTTAATGCAGGATAATTATTCTTAATCCACTCAAGAACCTTTAAGCTTTTGAGTTTCAATAATTATCCTAAAGCTGTTGTTTATAGAACTTCTATTGAATCAAAAAATAAATTAAGTTTCCTAGGATTTACAGTACTAAACCATTTTATACAAAATAAATATATATATTGTTTAATTTAATAAATAGTATTTAAAATTCTTGAAAATAGTACGAAACATTTTCATAATTCATTTAGTTAATACATCCAATTTTACTTTAAGGAAGAACTAACATTAGCAAATATATTACAATTATTTAACGATCACATTTTAAATAATTACTTTATAATAAAAGGGTTTAATAATTAAGTTAAAAAGGAAATCAGTAAATCAATCACAAAATAATATAAACGTAATTAGTAAAATCTTCGTTAAAAACACTCAGTTGCGTAAATAGAATTAGAAAAGGATGTACTAGATATATTAGAAAACTCTACCTTCGGTATGCTAAATATATGAAAATCGATCCAAATACCTTCCACTCAAAAAGTACTCGGATTTTGTAAATAGAACACACAAATTTAAATTTTATTCCAAAATTATTTTATCTCCTTCAAAATATGCTCCTTCTGAAGCGATACACGTATGCCAACGCTTAACCCAATCTTCCTTACACTTTTCGTAGGTCCGTGCAGGTATGGGTTTTAGTTCCTTTAGCGAATTCTCTTTTACCGATTCAATCGACTCAAAACGCTTACCACGAAAGGGGCAATTTGAGCTTCGGGAGCAGGAAAAAGTCGCACGGCGCCAGATCTGGCGAATATGGTGCCTGAGCGATGACAGTGGTGCCGTGTTTGGTCAAAAAATCGCGCACAACAAGAATTTTCCGTAGTAAAAATTGTTAAATGCACTTAAGGTAGTCTCACATTAACAGCTGCTGTAAACAAACAAATTGACAGAAAGCGCCCAAATTTGTTGAAAAAGATCTATTACTTAAGGAGTAGTTAACAAACAACAAAATCCTTTTTGAGCAGAAAGTATCTCGTAAAACAAGACTCCGCATCTTCAAATCAAATATACCATAAAATCTGTGCTTTTCTATGGATGTGAAACATGGAAAGGTTCCAACCGCATTGTGTTTAAAAATACAAACCTTCATAAACAAGTGCTTGCGCAAAATACTTGGTATAATATTATCTGAAAGAATAAGAAATGAAGACCTGTGGAATCGTACACAGCAAAAAACTGTTCCAGTTTAGATTGGTGGACATAAATGGCGATGGATTGGTTACGCACTTCGGAGACCCGCGAACCATATTGCAAGAACAGCACTCAGATGGAACCTCCAAGGCTCTAGCACCAGCACAAATATAGCGCTGAACTATAGACAGAGAACTCCATAATGCAAAGTATATGTAACTAGAATGAAGCAGTCGAGAAGCACCCAATAGAATAAGGTTTAGATCTATGTCAGAAGCCCTATGCTCCACGAGAAGAGGAAAACAATAAGTAAGTAATATTAAAAAATATAATTCTTGATGGCGTAGATAGTTTCGACTAACTGTAAATTATATTATCAAGGATGAGATCTGTTCTCTAAATCTTCCTCCCTCAATATACGCCACTAAAAATACTTCAAGTGCAATTTCACCAGCAGTTTTTAAATTGGTGGTCTTCCTAATACATAAATTCGTTCACTATGTACTCTTTCGCCAAAGTACAAAATGAGTCAGGTCCAATTAAGTAACACTGGTCTTCTATATTTGCGACAGTCACCTCTTACCTTATGTCCCGCAACTGACCACAAATTAAGGCGGCTACTATTCTAGTTCATTGTGAAGCTTTAAAAGGCTCTACTCCATACCTAAATAAATTTTTAAAAAATTTAAGGCTATTAAAACTGCTTAAAAATCAAACTTTATGATTTAAAAATCATAAAATTCTTTTCAGAAATACATTATATTTTTTATTCTCTTTGCTTTTCTAAATCATTTGCAATGAGAATTGAATATTTGCCACTTTTTTATCACATGTCACCCATACGCGCAGTTGTAATAAACTATTTTAGATGCTTTTCAACTTTTCAAATTTAACATTTTTCAACCAAACACTAATAGGAAAACAAATGGAGACAGTATTTTTTATGACAACGTCAAAAAATCGAGTGGCTTCACTGCATCAAATGCATTTCGCTTGGGTGCCTTCATGAGTTCAGTAAAAATATAAATCTTTTTTAGAAAATTTTCATACAAAAACTTTACAGCGACGAGATTCTTTGTGGAGTTTTATGACATTTTTGATTGATATATTCAAATCTTTCATCACGCAATATGTGTATATATTATGCAAATTTGAATAGATGCGAAATTATTAAAATTGACAAATTTTTATGTAATAATGCTTTTTTTTCCAAAAATAAATTTAATAAAATAAATTTTTTTTCTCCTTAAAGCAATTCTTGCATTTATTTTTTATTTTTGTGCGTCTTTTAACTCAGAGAAAATTGTTTTAAACCCTTTATAATATAATTTCAATCAACTTAAAACTATTTAAAACTGAATAGGGAGTATAGTTTCACTCTTCTAAATAATTTTTTTATTAAACATTCTTGCATTTTAATTGCATATCAATGAATAATTAATATAAAAAAAAATTTTACATAAGACACTTTCCACTAGAGACCTCTACCATATTCAAAAAAATTTTCAACAGAACAATAATGCAAAAAGGCATTATTGACAACATTACTATATATAATTGTCTTAGAAGAAAATAACTGAAACTACTTTAAGATTCACGATTTTCAAAATTGCATTGTCAGGGGCAGCCCCAAATTATCCGCGCTTTTCTAACTCTACATTATCAACATTAATGGATACAAAAATATGGACTGCAAGCTAAATAAATGATTTAATCGTAAACGTAGGCATGATAGAACTAGGAATCAACAAAATACTTTCAAACTTTTAAAACCGAATTTTCTAAAATGAAGCCATAAATAAGCATTATACCTACCTATAAATAACTCAACACACAAATAGTTCAAGAAGACAATTAAATTATTCCTATGTCAGAGTATAGATCAATAAATTATATTGAAAAATGCAGTCTAGTATTATTAGTATTTCTAGTATTTGCTTTGAAAAACTGCAACTAGCAACTGTTATATATATTTATATAGCAACTGTTATATTGTTGATTGATTCTGATAATTGTGCTTTGCTGTAGATGATATAATGTATCTCACAACTTAGCAGCTTATTGTTAATATATCGAAGTCCAGAGTTATTTAACATGATTATCTGCCGTAAAGGCTCAACACGACGGTGCTCTTAACACACGTATCTGTATATTGTCTCGATAATCGCTCCATTGGAACGTCGATACAAATTGAAACTACAACTTTTGGAATAGTTTACCCCTTGGTGGAAAGGAACTATTTATGTACAGTAAAAAAAAAAAGATAACCTCTTTAGTTGAAACTATTTATTAAATTGCATATTAGTACCTCTCCATTTCGTTTGCTCTAGGCCGTCAACCCGCCGTGCCCAGTCCTACACTTTCAGGAAACTCTGTGTATATGACTATATAAAAGTTATAATAATATGTAAACTGAAGTTGTAACTTATGCAGTATTATACTAATATCATTTGATAAGTTTTTCAGTTAAGCATAAAAAAGGAAAATCTAGGCAAAAGGTAACTGGAGCTACCAGTTATACCACTCCAAGATATAGTTCACGACTAATTGCATGAAGCAATAGTGGGGCCTTAATTTAGGCACACCGATGGAAGTCTTAAATGACTAAAAAAGACCATACCATGAAGTAATACTAACATTGTCTAGGAATAGAGAGAGGAGTTTAGTTCAAGTGAGTCGGGCAATCACTTTTTGGGGTACTCCTCTCCATCACACAAAAACAAAAAATATGTATGGATCAGGATATTGAAATACGGACCCTGATAACAGTGTTGGCAAACAAACATATTATATTGTTTTTCATAGAATTTTATTTTAATAAGTAAATTAAACAAAGACATTATTTTATTAAAAAATAAAAATCTTGTTATTTATTAATCATTAATCTAGTCATTCATTTACAAGCATTTATGATTGCTTTGAAACTCTGAAACTTAAAAAAATATGTATGGATTAGGATATTGAAATACGGACCTTGATAACAGTGTTGACAAACAAACATATTATATTGTCTTTTATAGAATTTTATTTCAATAAGTAAATTAAACAAAGACATTATTTTATTAAAAAATAAAAATCTTGTCATTGATTGATCATTGATCCTGTCATTTATTCAGAATCATTTTTGATTGCTTTGAAACTCTGAAGCTTGAGAAAATGTATATGGATCAAGATATTGAAATATGGCCCCTGATAACAGTGTTGCCAATTTCAATAAGTATATTAAATATATATAATGTAACTTGGATAATTGATTTTCTATTTCATTTAAAATCATTTTTGATTGTTTTGAAACTGTGTATAAATTTTAGTACGAACTCTATGGTATGACTTAGTTAAAATAAATTGTGGTGTAAAAAAAATATCCTTTAAGTAAATATTATAATAAGTAAAGTCAATATTTTAATTAATTTATATTTGAAAATAAATATAATTATCATTGCTGAAATGATTATTTTCTAGAAATCAGTTATCAGTGATTTCTTTCGATCTAGTGGTTATAAAAACGATGTTAGCTTATTGAAAAAAAAAATCAATTTTATAACTTTTTTTATAAATATATCAATATTTCAATAAGATTGATGTTCTTTCAAAATTAATTAAATACGAATTTTCAGAATTTGTTCATTCCATTCTGTATTTTCTAATTTAATTTCACTGCACATGTCTCACTTCTGTTGAATATGTCGTGAACTACGTGGAAGAATGGTGTCTCCTATATATTTATTACTAAAGCATTGGGAAATAAAAATTTATTATATAAAACTATAGTCAAAGAAAATATTTTATTGGAAAAGTTATTTATTTTTTAATAACTTTAAACGAATAAGCGTATTATTTGCGCAAATTAAATTTAGTTGCAATATAATTTCATTATTGTGCGTATTTATATTTAAACTAATATAAAATTCAAACGTGTGCTTCTGTTGTTGGCAGGACTTCCGTTTTCTATAAATAAAAGTCTTTTCATTTTTATTCGAAAAATTGCAGTGTTTACACATGACATCATCTTTTAGATTAAACTTTGTTTTCTCTCTACTTCAGAAAATATCCCACCCAAAATGCAGTTGTCATATGTTCTCTTGTGGTTTCAGTTAGCTGTGATGGTTGATAGTTGTGCTTACATGCAATTTTGTAGCTTCCAATTACTATTGTTCTACTACAAATATAAAATAGTGCTACAAAAAATTTATATTTTTTCATTTCAATTTCGAATTTACTTGTAATATCTTTGTGAAATTTATTTTTATTTTTATGTGAAATTACATAGCACTTAGACAACTTTATTTAGCATCTTTTTAATTAGAAATTATATAAATTAAAACAATTTATTTACTTCTGAGTGTTCATTGTAACTAAGAGTTTTTAATTTTATGTAAGTCATATATATATATTTGTTAAATCTGGACTTTTTTTTTGGATTTGGAATATTAATAGCAAAATAAAACATGCAATAAATAATGTCTCTACAAACAGAATAGTATTGAAATTTAACAATTAAAAATAAAACTATAATTAATTAATTCAATTATTCTACAGCTGGTTTATGATTGCGTACTAATATAAACACAGCAAGTGAATTTGTTAGTAAAACTTTCACAGTAAAATAACAAAACTCCAGAAAAATATGCAAACATAAAAGTCAAGTAGAGCTTCGGGTCGATTGGTTAAGCTGCGCTGACTCTGAGCTTCAAATTTGGCAGGGCAAGACCTCGATTCCTGTTACT
The DNA here is from genome assembly GCF_002237135.1 of Teleopsis dalmanni. Lineage (NCBI taxonomy): Eukaryota > Metazoa > Arthropoda > Insecta > Diptera > Diopsidae > Teleopsis > Teleopsis dalmanni. Next base: position 181,552,034 of record NC_051847.1, read on the forward strand.
TGCAGTCTCAAAAAATTATTTACGAATAAATAAATACAAGAGTTATTTCCCATATCACTGATGCTGTGTATTTGGCAACACTTGAATTAGCTGTATGGTCAGTCAAAAACTCAATTAATTAAAATAATATAAAATGCATCTTTGTTGTTGTAGTTCACAACTGTTCGAAAAACCTCTTTAGCAAAATAAACTTAATTAAAATCTTACGAAAATATTTCTAGTGTTATTTTATTATTATATCTACATTTTTCTTACAACAACCTTTGACTTTCTGATTATCACACACAAATAACAAATTAGAAATCAAAACATTTTTGTGTAATAATAACACGTGCACATTTATTTTCACTAACTAAAATATCATTATACCCTAATGATACATTTGTATTAATACAAAATAATATAAAATAACACAGAACAATTTTTTACGTTGCCTACTTCAACACATAATATATACGTATAGTATATAATATTTATATCATATAACATGCGTACATGTATATAAACTTTGACATTATTTATTTCACTTTATCAAAGCACCACACAACCAAATTAATGTCCTTTGCGGTAGCTTATCGGTATTTTTCTGCCATTTACTATATTAGAATTGATTGGTCTCATATGTCACCTTATAAGTTGGCAATCCTTTATCTAATGCCGCTATTAAAAAGAAAATAAAATAAACGTAACACGCAACCCAAACGTTATATCCCAAAACCAGCAATTTGAGAACGAGAAATTGTTTTTAACTGTATATCTCAATTTTCGGTACCGATTCCGCATTTTTGACTTCAAATTAATAGCAACTCATCATAGGCATTACACCTACTTAGCCGTAGGATAGTAGCCGTACGCCAGACAAAAACACGCTGCTTACATGTTTAAATGTTATTAGAACTGTATTCAAATTAAGAAAGTAACAGAAGTCATTGTGAACTGTAGTCACCAACCTACCGCCAACCTTGATAGTATCTGCGATGTGAGGCAGAATTACTTATGTAAACTGTGATAAACAGATACAATAAATGAACTTTCGCCGCAAGGTTTGTAGCTCATATTTGCTTATTTCTTGACTTGTTTATAAAATAAACCACAATTTGTATTTTTATTTTTTTATTTTTTCTTTTTTTTTGCAAAATTTATTGTAGCGTTCTTTGGGAAATTACTTACACAACGCGATTGAATCTTTCTTATTCTACAGTATGACATGGTCTAGCAATCTGCCAGTGTGGCTTTTTCTCTGCCAAGATACGCTAAGAACATGGGTCAGGAAGATAATTTATAACACGGCGAATCCTGTTTGGTATTTTCCACATTTTCCACAGTGGATAAATATTTTCTTCTGTTATTATGTTTAATGTTTCTCTGAGTTCGTAGTTTTACGACTGTTGTTGTTGCTGCTGTTGTTGTTGTTGTTGTTGTTGTTGTTGTTGTTGTTGTTGTTGTTGGAATAAACTGCCAAATAGTGTCCTTTTTGTTTATTTTGATAAGGGTGTGGCGAAAATAAAAATTCGCACGAATGTTTTACATTGGATAGGCAAAAGTTTACAGAAGATTTTATAAAATTCCTGAGGTAGATTTACGACTCACGGGTAGATAAAGTTTATTGCAATTCAAATTAAGAAATTTAAAATTAAATTTTATGGCCTCACATTCTTTAACCCCATAATGCATACAAATTGCATGCAAAAAAGAAAAACTTTTCGCCTAACCCAAGAATACTTCATAAAATGAATAAAAAATTCATTCTTAAGATTTATATGGACTTTTAAGCTTAAACCCAAAAACGCTTAAAAGTTTTAAGAGACAAAATATTAATTTTGATGAAGCGTCTTATGATGATAAAAAATTTAAAATATAATTAAATTAAATTAATTAATATTTAACCTAACCAAACCTTGACTTAACTTTGTAGCTAACAAATGTGCCTTAATATACATTTTAAAAAAATTAAGTATTTTATAACTTAAATATTTAATTGTCATATTAAAGAGAGGTTTTGAACAGTTCCACATTGCAACAACAAAAAAATTATTTTTTATAAATTTTTATTTAATTAAATTTTAGACAGCTATTTACAGACAGCTATTTTTTACAGCTATTTCAAGTATAGGCAAATACCCATCATCAGTGGTCTTGAAATTATAACTTGTATTTAATTATTCGTAAATAATTTATTTTAGAGACTGGAAGCTTAAAATCAGTTCCAACTGAACCGAAGCTATACTTGACTTTAGAGTTTAGGATTAAAAATTTTGTTAATTTGCTGTGAAAGTTTATTAACAAATTCCTTTTGCTGTGTTGTATTAGAACGAAATCATAAACCATCTGTAGAATAATTGAATTAATTAACTATAGTTATTTTTTATTGTCAAATTTCAATACCATTCTTTTGTCTATTTGTTAAATTAAAAGAATAAAAATTATAAGAATATCTGTATCTGTACATGTTTGACTGATTGATTGGTTGCAGTAGCAGCTCAGCTATATATATTCGCTGACCATCGTAAGCGATTTTTCGCTGTTTTACTACCAGATTTCTGGCAAGATATCTTAAAGCAAGAAAAGACGCAAAACTAAATCCATCGTATTGAATTGAGATGATCTAATAGATCTCTCGTTCTTACCGATAAACAGTCGGACAAACTGTCAAAAAGGTACTTTCATGAAAACATATTTCTTCAGAAGGCCATAGCTGAGCACACACAAAGAAAATACTTAAATCTATTTCTGTAATTTTTCACAACTTCTACAATAAATATTTAAGAGAACGTGCATTTTTTTATGTCAATTTCTATACATCAGTGACCAGGGAGAATCCAGACAATTTGGTAACCAGTATTGTTCGGCTCTAAAGCGCGTTCGTATCTATAATTTTTCCAAGAAGGAAATAATTGTGCAGCTACACTATCTCGAAACTCTTAATAAACAATAAAATCAGTGAATATCTCATAGGATTGGTTGCACCAATCAGCCTATTCCCTCAATTGAACTCCCAGTACTTTTTGGTTTTCATACACTTCAAAACATTCTCTTGCGAAAAAAGGTTTTCTTCGAACCAATTAGTAATAATTGCCATAGTAGTACATTGTAAGAAATTTCCGGAAAACAAATAGTTAGACTTAGCTCATCAATTGGATGATCGTTGGAATATGTGTATTAAAATTACGATAAGAACTACTAAAAACGAAGCCATCTTTATAATCAAAAATATTTTTGGAACACCTTGGCATACACAAACGAAGTTTATGAAATTCATCAAACAAAATTGTAAATCAAAGAAATTAAATGTAATACATATATATATGTAGCACTTATATTAAATAAATGCCAAAAATAACTTTAAGAATATATTTTTTAATATTTTTTTGTTACTAAACCTTAGAGGTAATCGAACAGATAACCGTATCATTACCAAAAAGCACTATTTAATGTTTATTATCAACTGGTTTGATTATTGGGCTATACCTTCCAATAATTGAACAATCCCCGAACAAAATGTGAAGAACTATTTATTTTTCGATAAAGTCTTTTGGTTTCAATGAACTCTTTATGTTATACGAGTATTGTTTGAAAAATCAATGTGTTACTTATTTAATAAATCGATTAATATAGTGCCTTCAGAAAACATGATCTTCTGGACCATTCAAGTATAACATATTTTTAAGAAATATGGTTTTTAATTGATCTGATTTATCATCAGTATAGCATTTTTTTAGATGTATGTTTTATCTAGATCATGTGATTTACCGCCAGCATAGGATTTTTTTAGAAGTATGGTCTTCTGGATAACATGATTTATCACCAGTACATTATTTTTTTAGAATTATGGTCTTCTAGATCAAATCATTTTCAAACAAGTTTGTTAACTAATTTTTTTTAAGAAGTTTATAAGTATGGCATTTTTTTAGAAGCCCTGATTTTCTAGATCTTCTGTCCAAAGTACGGCCCTCGGCTAATGTTTATGCGGCCCGTGATATTTTTTTAATCTACCACCTTTACTCATATTTTTTTGTGTACCAAATAAAATAATTTAAATTAATAAATTAATAAATCTAAATCTAACTTTATAACCGTATTTTTATTTTTGTAGAGAACAGCAATGAATGTACTTAGTTGCTTCTGCTGTCCTCCAATCTGTACAGTGATTTGTATTGGCCCGCAATCGCGTCTGAGAAGGACAGCCATGTTCTAGATCATATGACAACCGGTACATTAAACTTTTTTTGAGAAATATTTTTCTTGATCATGTGATTTACCATCAGTGTAGCATTCTTTAAAAAGTTTTTAAAATCATCAGTCAATGCGAATAAGCCAAGAATAGTTTCAATTTTTAGAAACAAACATGGAATGTGTCATTTGTGAGATACAGCCTTGAATATACAAAATAATTCTGAAGTGCTTCTGTTACGTGTTATTGATTGTCATCTTTTTTTATTATTATTACCATCAAAAGCATTTGATTTGCTTCTAAATTGAAATCACATATTTCCTAAAAATCTATAATTATTAAAGATTATTATTAACTTGCACAGAAAATAGATGAAAAAATAAATAATTAGGTATCACTGATTCGAATTTCATATTAGAAAGCACAAATTTTGTTTCTTTTAGTCAAACATACAAATGTAAATAATTATATGAATAAAGTAATTCTATTTCGAGCTTATGGTATTTCATTTGAATTGAAAATTCCTGGTAATGATGATAATGATCCACACCGCATAACTTTTCAAGCAATTCGAAAATCACATTAGCTTAATGTGGCAACCAACTGAAGCACTTGCTTTGCTACGAAACTAGAATAAAAAATTCTTCCTTCGATTGATAATGGACTGAGTTAGTTTGTAATTAAAAAGTAATTAAGTAAATTGAAATTGTAGAAATTGTTGATTCCTCGAATAACTCAAAATGTATCTTTACGGATACACAAAGTGTAATTCATATAATAATTAATATTCAGCGAGAATGGTTGGAACGTGCAAATAAATTCAATGTATGCCAAATTAAACTTTTAACAATTTTCAGTGCCTTAATTGATTACAAAACTCAATTAAAACAGTTTTATTACACAAGAATTTGCCATTAAAACTATTGTAAATAAACAGCATAAATTTGTAGAAGTGCTTTTATATAATTTAACGCTTCAACTAAAACAAATACAAACTTAATGAGGTGCAAAAATACGATTTTAATAAAAACAAACAGAATTAAACCGAATTGAATTAAATTGGACTGAGTGTATAAATTAAAAGAAACGTTCTCGTTGCGCTTTCCATGAATTAGTTAAACAATTAGTACACATATAAAATTGTTTGTCAATAAACAAAACACATTGGCCACAGGCGCACGAACGAACATTAAAAACCGCACAGGCATAAAACGCCATAGAAGCAATTAATTTAAGTGCAAGTAAACAAACACAAGATACAAACATGAAAGATACAACTTATGCGGACAATCACTGAAGTGTGTACGTGTGTAGCCAGCTATTCACTAGAACATAATAGCACATTAAATTGTATATCATTCAAAAATGTTATGAAAACGATAGATACAATACGTTTGTTTTATGTCTGTCCATCATAAGAGCGCTTGTTATAATTGCATCTTTGATGCTTCTTTCTTCCGGCAAGCAGAAAAGTAGAAAAGCATTCATTAGTTGATCTCATTTCAAAGTCATTATCAGAAATAATGATATTACGTATACGCCGTACGCTGTACGCTGCACGCTGTATGCCGTATGCCGTACACCGTACATCGCGCTCGGTATGTCACTTATAAGTCCTGTTGATTCATGTCCTTGTTACTTACGCAAGCGAACGAAACATCACCAATAAAACAAAACACAAGTGAAGCAAAAGCTTGAACGAGCACCGTGAAATATTGTAGACACAGTGGACGACATTTGTAAATAGCAGCAGCCGTGCCATAGAATATGTAACAGTGGTTCCAGCGCAGGAAGCACTGGAACGAGCTTAAACAACCCGACAAGTAGCTATAACATTCAAAAGGCCATATAAATGCTCTTACAAAGATTGAGTGCGTCGCTATCATAATTTATAAAGTTAAAAATAAATAAATTTATAAAATGAAAAATTAGATAAAAACCTAATAAGAACAACAGCTACAACAGCAACAACAACAACAACAACAGCTGAAAACAGCATATTTATGTCAAAAATGTGACTGACAATACACATATTGATGTGTCATGAAGAGTAAAGGAGAAGAGATATGATGTTTTACAAAAAAAAAAATATTTGCAAGGATATACTTCATTCACATTGTGTGTTGCCAAGCTATAAATATCCTGAGAGATATATGGAACTCTAATAAACAATTACCGTTCTAGTACGTTTACAACACACAATGGCCAGCGAAATAAACAACGCCGTAGCCGCAGCGCCGCTTCGGGCAATATTTTATTTATACAGAATGCAAATTGTCATGACAGCTCTGCGCTGTGTCCTGCTTTGTTAGGGCAACAATGCATACATTATCAGCTATACTTGGCTATTACATCGGCTTTTAAGCTTTAGAAAATATGACAGCATTTTGTAATTGAATGAGACAAACAAGAGAGAATATGGAAAATACTATTGACAAACAGAACAAAGCTGATAGATAGATAAGTATACATAAGGGATTACTAAAAAAATGTATAAATTCATACTAAAGTGGATTTAGCTTAGGCACATCATTATCTCAAGCGAACAAATTTTGGAAATCGTTAAATAATTCAAAAAAAAAAAAAATAATTCAAATATTTAAATTAAGATTATATTATATTATATATTTATAACATATAGCTAACAAATCTAAAATCAAAATTTATGAGCGCTGAGAAGCCAGGCATTGCTAAAGATTTATGGTTTTGTAGCATTTTATGATTGAAGATTGAGGATTGAAGAGTATCTGAACTAGAATGTACAGGTCACCACCAACACAGTTTAGACATCCTTAAAAATATCTATATCTTCCTGTAAAGTGTTAATTTTTAAGACGTAATGTAACATATCGTTTGTGATATACTATGATGATTTTATTATTATATTCAACACTTTTGATTAAAACTGTAAGAAGTTCTACACAACCGAATTTGATGCGGATCCCTGTAGTTATATACCATATTGACTTAATTGAAGGTTTGTGAATAAAAAATTTATTTTGCAGCAATTACAATGAATTGGAATCAAACAACTAATAGAGAAACAATAATTTGAGTACCATTTTGTTAAAATATACTCTTGACGGCTATTGCACTTATCTAGATATGCACTAAGTTATTTTGCACTCAATTTCAGATCATCAATAATGATAGATGCATCAAAACCTTGTTAAATTTTTAATATGTAAGCCTTCACTTTATGTATTCATATATAATACTTTGATGGTGAAGATAATAAGATTATAGTAATAAATGTATAATAATATATATCATTTTGTTCTATTAAAAAAATAAGTGCTTGCAATGTAGGTACTTAGAAAAAGACATTTAGCAAGTAAAGCAAAGTACTTGCTTTGAAAACAGATAAATTAAAATGTTATTATAAAACTCAGTCCTCAAATTTAATTTAATATAAAATAAAACACACCATGGGCTTCTAAATAGGCAAACCTAATATCCAAAAAATGCCTTACATACTGTTAAACAGAACATTTTTGCATCTTCTTAATGAATCCATTTAAAACTTTCTTATTTAAACAAGAGTCTTAAATTGTCATAGTTGCAGATGGTGAACATCCATAAAAATAAAATTAGACAAAAACTGCTAGAATCTAATCTGTGACGTAAAATCAAAAATGCATTCTTTTAAAACTATCTCACGAAATTCTTAAAGAAAGTAAATTAATTAAAATAGTACAAGTAGCTCTTGAATGAAGAATACAGATATTATAAAAATCTTCTGGAACATCAAATCAAAAAGTACGGGGAACATAGAGTAACACAATGTATCCACAGTCATTCTATATGGAGTCTGTCGCAGACAAACTTATTAAACCTAAACTAACTTAGTTGTTAATTTTACCTCTTCTGTTATAGGATATATATATCTCTTCTGTTCTGTATACAAAGGATGCAAAGTAATGGTGTTTCTATCCTAGTAGTACATGTTGTTCTCGATAGAACACCAAGCTAAATGAGCTGTACTTTGCTTATAATAAAGTCAAGTGATTAGAAATTCTAAGTGGTCTGCGCTAAGTTACACATATGGGGAATATGTCGTATGAAGCTGGGTGCAGACAAAATCCATATATGGTCCAATTAAGTGAGTAAGTAACATATGATTATCACATAGTTTCTATGTGAATAATAAAATGCTGCATATGTAGTTTAAAAGCATTAAAAAGAGATATACGCAAGATGACATCAGGAGATGGAAAAAATGAACTAATATATGTATTGTTTCGAAATTGAAAGTAATCGCGAAACCTTTATTGATGATGATTATAATGACATGAACATAAATTTAAAATAAATAATATTTTAATTAAAATTTGTTTCGAGTCTTTTGTCCTTTAATGTTTTCCTTTTATAATTAGAAGGGCGATTGTGATACTATAAAAACAATGTGGTTTCTCAAAGCATTATAATATTTTCTCATAGCAAAACAATATATCCATCCTGTTATGATTGGCTACCTTAATTACAGTCTATATACTTTCCATATAAAATGTAGTATACTATAATAAATTACTTTCTATATAAAAATAATGTTTATTTGTATTAATTTATTAAGTTTTAATTGAAGATGTTTTAAGAATCTTATAATGGACTTAAGTTGAAATCAAGTTTCTTTTAAAATCGTTTGTTCGTGTATGAATATTATTTAAATTTAATTAAAAATTTTAACAATTTTAAGCTTGATATCACATCATGAAGTATAAATCTACATAATGCTTAAATATATAAAACATAATATAACATGTTATATATGTTCCAATTAAAATAATAAATTTATTTCATAAACTATTCATTTCAAAATACGCAAAGATTTAAAGAGATGTCTATTGCATTCAAATAACAGGAATATTTTGTCATATTTTCTTTTAAGAACTGCATAAATCTTTTCAAAATTTTATTTAAACGAAACATAAAACGTATTTATTCATCCTTTTTGTCATTTAAACTCTTTCAATACAAAAACGATTTGAAAATCCTTGGATTGAAACCGTTAAGCTCTGTCATATCAAACGAAAATCATACAAATGTTCTCATTAAAATTGCAAATGCTGATGTTTTTTATCTATTTAATTCATTAGCATTTTTCCACAAAAAAAAAAAGAAGTGAAATGAAAAGGAAGAAACCGACATAAAAAATTTGTTATCCTTTTATGGTAGATACAAGTTAAATTCAAGTTTTTTTTAGCATTCGTTAGTTTGTGTACGAGTGTTATTCAAATTTAATTGAAATAAAATGCTGCGCATAAAAATTAATGCTTAATGCTGGTAAAATTTATTTACCAACCACCGTGACAGCACCCTGTATGTTAAGCTCTTGTACTGTTATCTTCTGTAAAGGAGCGTACGTTTTCTGAATGCAAATCACCAACGAAATACTGTTCAGAATTCATTGAAGGATATGTGATAAAAAACAAATACTCGTATTTTTGAAAACCAAACCATGAAATGAAAATAATATAAATAAAAAATAAAAGAAAATATCTGAAAAATGCTGCCAAAGCTCGAATGAGAAACGAGGTAGATAAAAACGCTATCAAACTTAAGTGGAGTAATGTCAAGCGTACGGGTGAGGACTATCGAAATAGACCACAAATGTAAAATTTATATTCCGCTTGGCTTAATTTAAGTTTTCCACATAAAACCGTCTCTAATTAAAATTTAAAAAGGAAACCAAAATGTGGGAAGCGTAACGAATTCTGTTAATTTCTTTAAGTGCGAAGTCTTTCACTGTCACAAAAACGTTCTACAAATTTAATTTGACAATCAGTAGCTACAAATTTTCAAATGTTCAAATTTTCAAATGTTGTTTAGGAAAACATAAATTAAAAAAATGTCAAAATATATTCTTACTTTCACGAAAACACTAAATCAAAGTTCGGAAAATGAAAATGGAAATGGAAGCGTTTTATGTCAAATGTGTTTTCAATTCAAATTTTATTTTATTACTGTTAATAAAAGTTTTCTTTTATTAAAAGTTATTCTCAACTTAATAAAAAAATAATTGGAATTATTATGAGTATTAAAATGTTTATTCAAAAATAAGAGTCATTCAGCACTTATCTGTTATTGCTACGTAAATCGTGTCATGAGATATATGTATTTTCATTGAAAAATAAATATTCAAAATATAAATCATGAAAACAAAAATTCCTTTAACTCAATAAGAGTGGACAAAAATTTCGAAAATTGTCAATTAAAAACATTTTCTGTATTTTTACCAATTTTATTGTTAAAACTTTTACCAGTTCATTATTACTTTTGGACAGACGAGAAATTGCAGAAATTGCTTTAAATACACTTCACTCGTATTTTCCAGCAATCCTTTTATATATTGGACTATCAAGGACTTGTAAGTGCTCTTCTTAACTGCATTTGTATATTTTGGTTTTTTAGCCACTAAGAGTTATCGTATATATGAAAGCAATAAAGTGTATATACTCGTAATATTGTTCGTAACTAGTAACTGCATTTGATGTGAATGGTTTGCAATGTATCTACGATGGCCACAATGACAACTTCTACAACTTTACTTCGAAAGATTCAAATAAAGAGGAATACTATCAGCAGATTGTAATGGAAAAATACTCGATTTCATTTTTATATTATGAGAATATACAAAATAACTGCCAGAATCTTATTCGGTTCAACTATTATACATTTTTAATTTTCATTTTTATTTTCAATTTTATTTAAAATTGTATTTTAAGTGACTTTATCGGTTTACTTGCATTGATATTGAATATTTTTATGGTTAGTAACCACAAAAGTTTCTAGCTTAAAAGAAATTTCTGTACCAAGTAATTGGATTCCACTTTTTAATAAATATTCATAGATAAATATACATTTTAAGAGGTAAAATAAATATTCGGTATATATTGTATATAA
>NC_051847.1:181563207-181652302 GCF_002237135.1 Teleopsis dalmanni
CACTTATCATTATTAACACTTATCACATCTATAAGTTATTTGTATTAAACTTTAATATTTCCTTTTTACATGACAAAAATTAATCGAGTTCTATTAAGAAACCAATGTTGGAATCCAATTAAACTATTCACATTTACATACTCAACAAAATGCTTCATTAAACCATTAGAAAGCAGACTTTTCCTTCGACAAATCCTCCAATTCAAGCCTAAAAATAATCTCGCAATTTGCATATTCAATAAGTTTTTTGAATGGAGCACTTAATGATATGCGATGCATTTATATTTACTCATTTCCTCCCATTCATCGGCAGCCTACTTTTTGTTTGCATGGACATTTACTTCTATAAATATTTACATGTGAGTGTGGGCTTTTCTATGGAAGTATCCTTTCGTATATACTGGCAAGTATACACAGTAATTATGCAGAATCATATGCTTTGACGTAGATGCCAAAAATTTCAGCCTCTTAATGTGTTTGTATGTGCGTCAAATGTAAATACCGGAAGTATACCTAAATTAAGTTTTGGCAGCTTCATTTAAATGTCTAAACGTGCGTACTATCTTGTCCTGAGTGTCCTCTTCGTCCTGTTCGTTTCGTTGCTGAAGTTGTTATTGCTATAATCATCGATAATGTTTATGTACCTTTGTAGCTTTTCGATTTCGGTTTTCCAATCAGTTTCCTTTGGCTTATATTCAGTTTTGTTATTATTATTTTTTTATTTTATATCATTCGGTTTTTGTTTTTTTATCACAGCTACTGTCATTGTAAATTTGTGATTTCATTTCCTTTTTCATAAACTCTAACAACAATTCTATCTGCATTGAACATTTCTCTCTACTTTAATTTTCCTTTTTTCCTTCTCTTACTAGTCGTTTTATAAACATTTTCCGTTTGCTTTTATTATCTGTAGTTTGGCTATTTATTTTTTGCTGATTTTGGTTACTTTTATATACTTTATGCTTCTTCTTGTATGTTTACTTATCCTTTGACTACGCATTTTTACAGAATATCCTTTTCGTTTCTGTCTATATAGTATCTGGTGCTGCTGCTACAACATCATTAAGTTAATAAGAAAAACATTTCCATTGTGGTACAATCAAATCACAATTTTGTTAATGAGTTGCATACAAAGGACACAAAATTTATAAAAAAAAAAAAGAACGAAAGAAATACGAATGAATGTTTTAAGTATTTTTTGTGTAAGGAAAAAGTGTTAAATTATCTCCAATAAAGTCTGATTACTGCAAATTAAAGTTAACAAGTTCATTCTGAGTTTATTTACTTAATGCAGGATAATTATTCTTAATCCACTCAAGAACCTTTAAGCTTGTGAGTTTCAATAATTATCCTAAAGCTGTTGTTTGTAGAACTTCTATTGAATCAAAAAATAAATTAAGTTTCCTAGGATTTGCAATACTAAACCATTTTATACAATATAAATATATATATTGTTTAATTTAATAAATGGTATTTAAAATCCTTGAAAATAGTACGAAACATTTTGATCATTCATTTAGTTAATACATCCGATATTACTTTAAGGAAGAACGAACATTTGCAAATATATTACAAATATTTAACGTTTTAAATATTCACATTTCAAATAATTACTTTATAATAAAAGGGTTTAATAATTAAGTTAAAAAAAAAATCAGTAAATCAATCACAAAATAATATAAACGTAATCAGTAAATTTTCATTAAAAACACTCAGTTGCTTAACAAGAATTAAAAAGGGATGTACTAGATATACTAGAAAACTCTACCTTCGATATGCTAAAGAATATATGAAAATTGAGCTAAATACCTTCCGCTCAAAAAGTACTCGGATTTTGTAAATAAAACACAAATTTAAATTTTATACCAAATTTATTTTATCTCCTTCAAAATATGCTCCTTCTGAAGCGATACACATATGCCAACGCTTAACCCAATCTTCCATACACTTTTCGTAGGTCCGTGAAGGTATGGCTTTTAGTTCCTTCGGCGAATTCTCTTTTACCGATTCAATCGACTCGAAACGCTTACCACGAAGGGGCAATTTGAGCTTCGGGAGCAGGAAAAAGTCGCACGGCGCCAGATCTGGCGAATATGGTGCCTGAGCGATGACAGTGGTGCCGTGTTTGGTCAAAAATCGCAAGAATTTTCCGTAGTAAAAATCGCTAAATGCACTTGAGGTAGTCTCACATTAACAGCTGCTGTAAATAAACTTATTGACAGATGGCGCTCAAATTTGTTGAAAAAGATCTATTACTTAAGGAGTAGTTAACAAACAACAAAATCCTTTTTGAGCAGAAAGTATCTCGTAAAACAAGACTCCGCATCTTCAAATCAAATATAAAATCTGTGCTTTTCTATAGATGTGAAACATGGAAAGGTTCCAACCGCTTTGTGTTTGAAAAAAAAACCTTCATAAACAAGTGCTTGCGCAGAAATCTTGGAATAATATTATCTAAAAGAATAAGAAATGATGACCCGTGAAATCGTACACAGCAAAAAACCGTTTCAGTTTAGATTGGTCGACATAAATGGCGATGGATTTTTTACGCACTTCGGAAAGTGCAAACTATATTGCAAGAACAGCACTCAGATGGAATCTTCAAGGCTCTAGCACCAGCACATATATAGCGCTGAACTATAGACAGAGAACTCCATAATGCTAAGTATAACTAGAATGAAGCACTCGAGAAGCACCCAATAGAATAAGGTTTAAATCTATGCCAGTAGCCCTATGCTCCAAGAGAAGAGGACAACAGTAACTTTTTTTTTTTTTGTTTTTTAATTTTATTTTCTTATATTGCGATCTGTCAATTCAGAGTAGACAATAAACAATATTTAAAAACGACTAAATACTTAAAATACAGTAACTAAGTAATATTAAAAAATATAATTCTTGATGGCGTAGATAGTTTCGACTAACTGTAAATTATATTGTCAAGGATGAGATCTATTCTCTAAATCTTCCTCCCTCAAAATACGCCACTAAAAATACTTCAAGTGCAATTAATTACACTTTCTATCGTATAGTTACTTAATTATTAGTCGTGATTTTTTCTTTCAGAAGTGTAAAAAAAACAGCATTATGTTTGGTCAAATGTTTTTTTTTTTAAATACGTTTTTTGTTGTGTTGTGTACAATATGAAATATAAAAATTGTAAACACTGGTATTATAATAATAACCACTGATTTCTTGAGATGCACTAGACATGCACCTACCTGTTAATTATCATCCCAAAGTTGGGAATAAAGCACTTTGTACCAGGAAGAAAAATAGCCGATTAGTTTTTAAGATCTTATCCTGCGATTCTCGGAAAACATACTTAGTAATTATTAAATTTAAATAAGAGAAAACACAAAATGAATATTAAAAAGATGGTAAGCATTTTTATCTTATATATTTAAATTTATTTATATATTTATGATTTTAACTGATAACTGAATTTTTGTGACATATTTCCAGTAGACACTCACAATGGACTGATTTTTGAATTTGGCTGCACTGAAACTTGAGACTTGAAATTTTTTGCTAATAAAACCTAACTACGAAGATTTTAAGAGCTTTGTTGTTGCTTTACAGCTATTTTAGCTGTATGTTATGGCTATATTATTGTTATTAATTAGGTAGGAAACCTTATAAACTATGTTTTGGATAGTTCAGATTTTCGATGAACGTAAGCACTATTGATAGTTCTATATTTTTTTATACATAAGTCTACTGCTGCTCAATTTCAAACATTTCAGCATCCAATTCAGAAAAACTGCTGAAACTGGTCTCTAAAAGGCTCATTTTATTAAGATAGTACTTCAGCCTATTAGAAACTCAATGTAAAATCTGATATCCTTCTGCTCAGCGTGAGAAGTTTATTATGGGCTATCTTATTATGGACTATCTATCTTAACAATTTCACCAGTAGTTTTTAAATTGGTAGTCTTCGTAGTATATAAATTCGTTCACTATGTACTCTTTCGCCAAAGTACAAAATGAGTCAGGTCCAATTAAGTAACACTGGTTTTCTATATTTGCGACAGTCACCTCTTACCTTATGTCCCGCAACTGACCTCAAATTAAGGCGGCTACTATTCTAGTTCATTGTGAAGCATTAAAAGGCTCTACACCATACCTAAATAAATTTTTAAAAAATTTAAGGCTATTAAAACTGCTTAAAAATCAAACTTTATGATTTAAAAATCATAAAATTCTTTTCAGAAATACATTATATTTTTTTTCTCTTTACTTTTCTGAGTCATTTACAACGAGAATTGAATATTTGCCACTTTTTTATCACATGTCACCCATACGCACAGTTGTAATAAACTATTTTAGATGCTTTTCAACTTTTCAAATTTAACATTTTTCAACCAAACACTAATAGGAAAACAAATGGAGACAGTATTTTTTATGACAACGTCAAAAAATCGAGTGGCTTCACTGCATCAAATGCATTTCGCTTGGGTGCCTTCATGAGTTCAGTAAAAATATAAATCTTTTTTAGAAAATTTTCATACAAAAACTTTACAGCGACGAGATTCTTTGTGGAGTTTTATGACATTTTTGATTGATATATTCAAATCTTGCATCACGCAATATGTGTATATATTATGCAAATTTGAATAGATGCGACATTATTAAAATTGACAAATTTTTATGTAATAATGCTTTTTTTCCAAAAATAAATTTAATAAAATAAATTTTTTTTCTCCTTAAAGCAATTCTTGCATTTTTTTTTATTTTTGTGTGTCTTTTAACTCAGAGAAAATTGTTCAAGATTCTTTATAATACAATTTCAATCAACTTAAAACTATTTAAAACTGAATAGGGAGTATAGTTTCACTCTTCTAAATAATTTTTTTATTAAACATCCTTGCATTTTAATTGCATATCAATAAATAATTAATATAAAAAGAAACCTTACTTTTCAAAAAAATTTTAAACAGAACAATACGGCAAAAAGGCAATATTGACAACATTACTATATATAATTGTCTTAGAAGAAAATAACTGAAACTACTTTAAGATTCACGATTTTCAAAATTGCATAGGCAGCCCCAAATTATCAGCGCTTTTCTAACTCTACATTATCAACATTAATGGATACAAAAATATGGGCTATAAACTAAATAAATGATTTAATCGTAAACGTAGGCATGATAAAACTAGGAATTAACCAAATATTATGATAAGCCAAACTTTTATAACCGAATTTTCTAAAACGAAGCCATAAATAAGCATTATACCTACCTATAAATAACTCAACACACAAATAGTTCAAGAAGACAATTAAATTATTCCTACGTCAGAGTATAGATCAATAAATTATATTGAAAAATGCAGTTTAGTATTATTAGTATTTCTAGTATTTGCTTTAAAAAACTGCAACTAGCAACTGTTATATATATTTATATAGCAACTGTTATATTGTTGATTGATTCTGATAATTGTGCTTTGCTGTAGATGATATAATGTATCTCACAACTTATCAGCTTATTGTTAACATATCGAAGTCCAGAGTTATTTAACATGATTATCTGCCGTAAAGGCTCAACACGACGGTGCTCTTAACACACGTATCTGTATATTGTCCCGATAATCGCTCCATTGGAACGCCGATACAAATTGAAACTACAACTTTTGGATTAGTTTACCCCTTGGTGGAAAGGAACTATTTATGTACAGTAAAAAAAAAGATAACCTCTTTAGTTGAAACTATTTATTGAATTGCATATTAGTACCTCTCTCCATTTCGTTTGCTCTAGGCCGTCAATCCGCCGTGCCCAGTCCTACACTTTTAGGAAACTCTGTGTATATGACTATATAAAAGTTATAATAATATGTAAACTCAAGTTGTTACTTATGCAGTATTATACTAATATCATTTGATAAGTTTTTCAGTTAAGCATAAAAAAGGAAAATCTAGGCAAAAGATAACTGGAGCTACCAGTTATACCACTCCAAGATATAGTCCAAGACTAGCTGCATGAAGCAATAGTGGGACCTTAATTTAGGCACACCGATGGAAGTCTTAAATGACTAAAAAAGACCATACCATGAAGTAATACTAACATTGTCTAGGAATAGAGAGAGGAATTTAGTTAAAGTGAGTCGGGCAATTACTTTTTGGGGTACTCCTCTCCATCACACAAAAACAAAAAATATGTATGGATCAGGATATTGAAATACGGACCCTAATAACAGTGTTGGTAAACAAACATATTATATTGTTTTTCATAGAATTTTATTTTAATAAGTAAATTAAACAAAGACATTATTTTATTTAAAAATAAAAATCTTGTTATTTATTAATCATTAATCTAGTCATTCATTTACAATCATTTATGATTGCTTTGAAACTCTGAAATTTGAAAAAATATGTATGGGTCAGGATATTGAAATACGGACCCTGATAACAGTGTTGACAAACAAACATATTATATTGTCTTTTATAGAATTTTATTTCAATAAGTAAATTAAACAAAGACATTATTTTATTAAAAAATAAAAATCTTGTTATTTATTAATCATTGATCTAGTCATTCATTTAGAATCATTATTGATTGCTTTGAAACTCTGAAGCTTGAAAAAATGTATATGGATCAAGATATTGAAATACGGACCCTGATAACAGTGTTGCCAACTTCAATAAGTATATTAAATATGTATAATGTAATTTGGATAAGTAAATTAAGAGAAGACGTTATTTTATTAAAAAATTTAAATCTTGTCATTCATTGATCATTGATTTTCTATTTCATTTAGAATCATTTTTGATTGCTTTGAAACTGTGTATAAATTTTAGTACGAACTCTATGACTTAGTTAAAATAAATTGTGTGGTGTAAAAAATAATATCCTTTAAGTAAATATTATAATAAGTAAAGTAAACATTTTAATTAATTTATATTTGAAAATAAATATAAATATCATTACTGAAATGATTATTTTCTAGAAATCAGTTATCAGTGTTTTCTTTCGATCTAGTGGTTATAAAAACGATATTAGCTTATTTAAAAAAGAATTCAATTTAATAACTTTTTTATAAATATATCAATATTTCAATAAGATTGATGTTCTTTCAAAATTAATTAAAAACGAATTTTCAGAATTTGTTCATTCCATTCTGTATTTTCTAATTTAATTTCACTGCACATGTCTCACTTCTGTTGAATATGTCGTGAACTACGTGGAAGAATGGTGTCTCCTATATATTTATTACTAAAGCATTGGGAAATAAAAATTTATTATATAAAACTATAGTCAAAGAAAATATTTTATTGGAAAAGTTATTTATTTTTTAATAACTTTAAACGAATAAGCGTATTATTTGCGCAAATTAAATTTAGTTGCAATATAATTTCATTATTGTGCGTATTTATATTTAAACTAATATAAAATTCAAACGTGTGCTTCTGTTGTTGGCAGGACTTCCGTTTTCTATAAATAAAAGTCTTTTCATTTTTATTCGAAAAATTGCAGTGTTTACACATGACATCATCTTTTAGATTAAACTTTGTTTTCTCTCTACTTCAGAAAATATCCCACCCAAAATGCAGTTGTCATATGTTCTCTTGTGGTTTCAGTTAGCTGTGATGGTTGATAGTTGTGCTTACATGCAATTTTGTAGCTTCCAATTGCTATTGTTCTACTACAAATATAAAATAATACTACAAAAAATTTATATTTTTTCATTTCAATTTCGAATTTACTTGTAATATCTTTGTGAAATTTATTTTTATTTTTATGTGAAATTACATAGCACTTAGACAACTTTATTTAGCATCTTTTTAATTAGAAATTATATAAATTAAAACAATTTATTTACTTCTGAGTGTTCATTGTAACTAAGAGTTTTTAATTTTATGTAAGTCATATATATATATTTGTTAAATCTGGACTTTTTTTTTGGATTTGGAATATTAATAGCAAAATAAAACATGCAATAAATAATGTCTCTACAAACAGAATAGTATTGAAATTTAACAATTAAAAATAAAACTATAATTAATTAATTCAATTATTCTACAGCTGGTTTATGATTGCGTACTAATATAAACACAGCAAGTGAATTTGTTAGTAAAACTTTCACAGTAAAATAACAAAACTCCAGAAAAATATGCAAACATAAAAGTCAAGTAGAGCTTCGGGTCGATTGGTTAAGCTGCGCTGACTCTGAGCTTCAAATTTGGCAGGGCAAGACCTCGATTCCTGTTACTTGCAGTCTCAAAAAATTATTTACGAATAAATAAATACAAGAGTTATTTCCCATATCACTGATGCTGTGTATTTGGCAACACTTGAATTAGCTGTATGGTCAGTCAAAAACTCAATTAATTAAAATAATATAAAATGCATCTTTGTTGTTGTAGTTCACAACTGTTCGAAAAACCTCTTTAGCAAAATAAACTTAATTAAAATCTTACGAAAATATTTCTAGTGTTATTTTATTATTATATCTACATTTTTCTTACAACAACCTTTGACTTTCTGATTATCACACACAAATAACAAATTAGAAATCAAAACATTTTTGTGTAATAATAACACGTGCACATTTATTTTCACTAACTAAAATATCATTATACCCTAATGATACATTTGTATTAATACAAAATAATATAAAATAACACAGAACAATTTTTTACGTTGCCTACTTCAACACATAATATATACGTATAGTATATAATATTTATATCATATAACATGCGTACATGTATATAAACTTTGACATTATTTATTTCACTTTATCAAAGCACCACACAACCAAATTAATGTCCTTTGCGGTAGCTTATCGGTATTTTTCTGCCATTTACTATATTAGAATTGATTGGTCTCATATGTCACCTTATAAGTTGGCAATCCTTTATCTAATGCCGCTATTAAAAAGAAAATAAAATAAACGTAACACGCAACCCAAACGTTATATCCCAAAACCAGCAATTTGAGAACGAGAAATTGTTTTTAACTGTATATCTCAATTTTCGGTACCGATTCCGCATTTTTGACTTCAAATTAATAGCAACTCATCATAGGCATTACACCTACTTAGCCGTAGGATAGTAGCCGTACGCCAGACAAAAACACACTGCTTACATGTTTAAATGTTATTAGAACTGTATTCAAATTAAGAAAGTAACAGAAGTCATTGTGAACTGTAGTCACCAACCTACCGCCAATCTTGATAGTATCTGCGATGTGAGGCAGAATTACTTATGTAAACTGTGATAAACAGATACAATAAATGAACTTTCGCCGCAAGGTTTGTAGCTCATATTTGCTTATTTCTTGACTTGTTTATAAAATAAACCACAATTTGTATTTTTATTTTTTCTTTTTTTTTGCAAAATTTATTGTAGCGTTCTTTGGGAAATTACTTACACAACGCGATTGAATCTTTCTTATTCTACAGTATGACATGGTCTAGCAATCTACCAGTGTGGCTTTTTCTCTGCCAAGATACGCTAAGAACATGGGTCAGGAAGATAATTTATAACACGGCGAATCCTGTTTGGTATTTTCCACATTTTCCACAGTGGATAAATATTTTCTTCTGTTATTATGTTTAATGTTTCTCTGAGTTCGTAGTTTTACGACTGTTGTTGTTGTTGTTGTTATTGTTGTTGTTGTTGTTGTTGTTGTTGCTGTTGTTGTTGTTGGAATAAACTGCCAAATAGTGTCCTTTTTGTTTATTTTGATAAGGGTGTGGCGAAAATAAAAATTCGCACGAATGTTTTACATTGGATAGGCAAAAGTTTACAGAAGATTTTATAAAATTCCTGAGGTAGATTTACGACTCACGGGTAGATAAAGTTTATTGCAATTCAAATTAAGAAATTTAAAATTAAATTTTATGGCCTCACATTCTTTAACCCCATAATGCATACAAATTGCATGCAAAAAAGAAAAACTTTTCGCCTAACCCAAGAATACTTCATAAAATGAATAAAAAATTCATTCTTAAGATTTATAGGGACTTTTAAACTTAAACCCAAAAACGCTTAAAAGTTTTAAGAGACAAAATATTAATTTTGATGAAGCGTCTTATGATGATAAAAAATTTAAAATATAATTAAATTAAATTAATTAATATTTAACCGAACCGAACTTGACTTAACTTTGTAGCTAACAAATGTGCCTTAATATTCATTTTAAAAAAATTAAGTATTTTATAACTTAAATATTTAATTGTCGTATTAAAGAGAGGTTTTGAACAGTTCCACATTGCAACAACAAAAAAATTTTTTTTTATAAATTTTTATTTAATTAAATTTTAGACTGACCTTACAGTTATTTCAAGTATAGGCAAATACCCATCATCAGTGGTCTTGGAATTATAGCTTGTATTTAATTATTCGTAAATAATTTATTTTGGAGACTGTGTACTTACCCCGACTTGAACTCATACCAATTGGAAGCTTAAAATCAGTGTTCATTATCCAACTGAACCAAAGCTATACTTGACTTTAGAGTTTAGGATTCAAAATTTTGTTAATTTGCTGTGAAAGTTTATTAACAAATTCCTCTTGCTGTGTTGTATCACAACGAAATCATAAACCATCTGTAGAATAATTGAATTAATTAACTATAGTTATTTTTTATTGCCAAATTTCAATACCATTCTTTTGTCTATTTGTTAAATTAAAAGAATAAAAATTGTAAGAATATCTGTATCTGTACATGTTTGATTGATTGATTAGTTGCAGTAGCAGCATGAAAAGACGCAAAACTAAATCCATCTTATTGAATTGAAATGATCTAATAGATCTCTCGTTCTTACCGATGAACAGTCGGACAAACTGTCAAAAAGGTACTTTCATGAAAAAATATTTCTTCAGAAGGCCATAGCTAAGCACACACAAAGAAAATACTTAAATCTGTTTCTGTAATTTTCACAACTTCAGCAATAAATATTTTAGAGAACGTGCAAATTTTCCAAGAAGGAAATAATTGTGCAGCAACACTATCTCAAAACTCTTAATAAACAAAAAAATCAGTGCCCATCTCATAGGATTGGTTGCACCAACCAGCCGATTCCCTCAATTGAACTCCCATTACTTTTTGGTTTCCATACATTTCAAAACATTCTCTTGTGAAAAAAGGTTTTCTTTGAACCAATTAATAATAATTGCCATAGAAGTAATTTTTAAAAAATTTCCAGAAAACAACTATAGAGACTGAGCTCATCAATTAAGTGATCGTTGGAATATGTGTATTTAAATTACGATAGAAACAATTAAAAATGAAGCCATCTTTATAATCAAAAATATTATTGGAACACCTTGGCATACACAAACGAAGTTTATGAAATTCATCAGACAAAATTGTAAATCAAAGAAATTGAATGTAAAACATATATATATGTAGCACTTATATTAAATAAATGCCAAAAATAACTTTAAGAATATATTTTTTAATATTTTTTTGTTACTAAAGATTGCACGTCAAGAAATTTTTAAATACAATAAGCGCTTGAACCTTGGAAGTAATTCAACAGATAACCGTATTATTGCCAAAAAGCACTATTTAATGTTTATTATCGACTGGTTCGATTATTGGGCTATACCTTCCAATAATTGAACAACCCTCAAACAAAATGTGAAGAACTATTTATTTTTCGATAAAGTCTTTTGGTTTCAATGAACTCTTTATGTTATACGAGTATTGTTTGAAAAATCAATGTGTTACTTATTTAATAAATTGATTAAAATAGTGCCTTCAGAAAACATGATCTTCTGGACCATTCAAGTATAACATATTTTTAAGAAGTATGGTCTTCTAGATGATCTGATTTATCATCAGTATAGCATGTTTTTAGATGTATGTTTTTTCTGAAATATGTGATTTACCGCCAGCTTAGGATTTTTTTAGAAGTATGGTCTTCTAGATGATGTAATTTTCAAACAAGTTAGCAGTTTTTTTAAGAAGTTTATAAAGTAAAGCATTTTTTTAGAAACCCTGATCTTCTAGAATGGGCTGTTCAAAGTACAGCCTTCGCATAATGTTTATGCGGCCAGCGATCTTTTTTTAATCTACCACCGTTACTCATATTTTTTTTGTGTACTGGTAAAACTACATTATTTTATTTTTATGGTATACCAAATAAAAGACTTTAAATTAATAAATGTAAATTTAACTTTATTACCGTATTTTTATTTTTGTAGAGAACAGCAATGAATGTACTTAGTTGCTTCTGCTGCCCTCCAATCTGTACAGTGATTTGTATTGGCCCGCAATCGCGTCTGAGAAGGACAGCCCTGTTCTAGATCAAATGACAACCGGTACAGAAAACTTTTTTTGAGAAATACTTTTCTTGATCATGTGATTTACCATCAGTGTAGCATTCTTTAAAAAGTATTTAAAATCATCAGTCAATGCGAATAAGCCAAGAATAGTTTCAATTTTTAGAAACAAACATGGAATGTGTCGTTTTTGAGATATAGCCTTAAATATACAAAATAATTCTGAAATGCTTCCGTAACGTGTTATTGATTGTCATCTTTTTTTACTAATATTACCATCAAAAGCATTTGATTTGCTTTTAAATTGAAATCATGTATTTCCTAAAAATCTATAATTATTAAAAATTATTATTAACTTGCACAGAAAATGGATGAAAAAATAAATAATTAGGTATCACTGATTCGAATTTCATATTAGAAAGCACAAATTTTGTTTCTTTTAGTCAAACATACAAATGTAAATAATTATATGAATAAAGTAATTCTATTTCGAGCTTATGGTATTTCATTTGAATTGAAAATTCCTGGTAATGATGATAATGATCCACACCGCATAACTTTTCAAGCAATTCGAAAATCACATTAGCTTAATGTGGCAACCACTGAAGCACTTGCTTTGCTACGAAACTAGAATAAAAAATTCTTCCTTGGATTGATAATGGACTGAGTTAGTTTGTAATTAAAAAGTAATTAAGTAAATTGAAATTGTAGAAATTGTTGATTCTTCGAATAACTCAAAATGTATCTTTACGGATACACAAAGTGTAATTCAAATAATAATTAATATTCAGCGAGAATGGTTGGAACGTGCAAATAAATTCAATGTATGCCAAATTAAACTTTTAACAATTTTCAGTGCCTTAATTGATTACAAAACTCAATTAAAACAGTTTTATTACACAAGAATTTGCCATTAAAACTATTGTAAATAAACAGCATAAATTTGTAGAAGTGCTTTTATATAATTTAACGCTTCAACTAAAACAAATACAAACTTAATGAGGTGCAAAAATACGATTTTAATAAAAACAAACAGAATTAAACCGAATTGAATTAAATTGGACTGAGTGTATAAATTAAAAGAAACGTTCTCGTTGCGCTTTCCATGAATTAGTTAAACAATTAGTACACATATAAAATTGTTTGTCAATAAACAAAACACATTGGCCACAAGCGCACGAACGAACATTAAAAACCGCACAGGCATAAAACGCCATAGAAGCAATTAATTTAAGTGCAAGTAAACAAACACAAGATACAAACATGAAAGATACAACTTATGCGGACAATCACTGAAGTGTGTACGTGTGTAGCCAGCTATTCACTAGAACATAATAGCACATTAAATTGTATATCATTCAAAATTGTTATGAAAACGATAGATACAATACGTTTGTTTTATGTCTGTCCATCATAAGAGCGCTTGTTATAATTGCATCTTTGATGCTTCTTTCTTCCGGCAAGCAGAAAAGTAGAAAAGCATTCATTAGTTGATCTCATTTCAAAGTCATTATCAGAAATAATGATATTACGTATACGCCGTACGCTGTACGCTGTATGCCGTATGCCGTACACCGTACATCGCGCTCGGTATGTCACTTATAAGTCCTGTTGATTCATGTCCTTGTTACTTACGCAAGCGAACGAAACATCACCAATAAAACAAAACACAAGTGAAGCAAAAGCTTGAACGAGCACCGTGAAATATTGTAGACACAGTGGACGACATTTGTAAATAGCAGCAGCCGTGCCATAGAATATGTAACAGTGGTTCCAGCGCAGGAAGCACTGGAACGAGCTTAAACAACCCGACAAGTAGCTATAACATTCAAAAGGCCATATAAATGCTCTTACAAAGATTGAGTGCGTCGCTATCATAATTTATAAAGTTAAAAATAAATAAATTTATAAAATGAAAAATTAGATAAAAACCTAATAAGAACAACAGCTACAACAGCTACAACAGCAACAACAACAACAACAACAACAGCTGAAAACAGCATATTTATGTCAAAAATGTGACTGACAATACACATATTGATGTGTCATGAAGAGTAAAGGAAAAGAGATATGGCGTTTTACGAAAAAAAAAAAAAATATTTGCAAGGATATGCTTCATTCACATTGTGTGTTGCCAAGCTATAAATATCGTGAGAGATATATGGAACTCTAATAAACAATTACCGTTCTAGTACGTTTACAACACACAATGGCCAGCGAAATAAGCAACGCCGTAGCCGCAGCGCCGCTTCGGGCAATATTTTATTTATACAGAATGCAAATTGTCATGACAGCTCTGCGCTGTGTCCTGCTTTGTTAGGGCAACAATGCATACATTATCAGCTATACTTGGCTATTACATCGGCTTTTAAGCTTTAGAAAATATGACAGCATTTTGTAATTGAATGAGACAAACAAGAGAGAATATGGAAAATACTATTGACAAACAGAACAAAGCTGATAGATAGATAAGTATACATAAGGCATTACTAAAAAAATGTATAAATTCATACTAAAGTGGATTTAGCTTAGGCACATCATTATCTCAAGCGAACAAATTTTGGAAATCATTAAATAATTCAAAAAAAAAAATTCAAATATTTAAATTAAGATTATATTATATATTTGTAACATATAGCAAAAGAAAACTACAAAATTTATGCGCGGAGAGAAGGCAGGCACTGCTAAAGATATATAATTTTATAACATTGTATGCGTGGTGTACTTTTTTTTTTAAGTAACAACAAGTTCTATTTATCATAACCGTAATTCCTGAATGTACGGGTCACTACCAACACAGTTTAGACATCCTTAAAAATATCTATATCTTCCTGCAAAGTGTTAATTTTTAAGACGTAATGTAACATATCGTTTGTGATATACTACCATATGATGATTTTATTATTATATTCAACACTTTTGATTAAAACCGTAAAAATTTCTACACAACCGAATTTAATGCGGATCCTTGTAGTTGTATACCATATTGACTTAATTGAAGTTTTGTAAATAAAAAATTTATTTTGCAGCAATTACAATGAATTGAAATCAAACAACTAATAGAGAGGCAATAATTTAAGTACCATTTTGTTAAAATATAGTCTTGACGGGTACTGCACTTATCTAGATATACATAACTAATACAAACAACTAAACAATAATTTAAGTACCATTTTGTTAAAATATACTCTTAACGGCTATTGCACTTATCTAGATATGCACTAAGTTATTTTGCACTCGATTTCAGAGCATCAATAATGATAGATGCATCAAAATCTTGTTAAGTTTTTAATTTGCACGTAGATAACAATTAAAACAATCTACAATTTATGTATTCATATATAATATTTAGATGGTGAAGATAGTAAGATAATAATAATAAATAAATGATAAAATATATCTTTTTGTTCTATTAAAAAAAAAGAAGTGATTGCAATGTAGGGACATAGAAAAAGACATTTAGCAAGCAAAGCAAAGTATAAAGATGAGAACATTTGAGAACAGATGAATTGAAATGTTATTACAAAATTTATTATTTTAATTTAATTTAATATAAAATAAAACACACCAGCTTCTAAATCAGCAAACCAAATATTCAAAAAATGTCTTACATATTGTTAAACAGAAAATTTTTGCATTTTCTTAATGAATCCATTTAAAACTTCTTTATTCAAACAAGAGGCTTTATGATGCTTAAATTGTCATAATTGCAGATGATGAACTTCCATAAAAATAAAATCAGGCAAAAACTGCTAGAATCTAACCTGTACAGAAAAAAATCAAAAACAAATTCTTTTAAAACTCTGCTTCCATCAAATTGTGAAGTTGAGCTCCAGTGTCCCTGATCTTTGTGGTCTTTGTCAAGAGATATATGAAGAATTTCAGAATTTTATTTTTTGTATAGGCATATCGCTTTATCAAAAAGCAGGATCGCAATTCTGAGAAAACTCGTTTTTAATGACTATAAAGAAACTATCAAAAATAAATATCGAGAACATAGAGTAACACAATCAATCTATATGAAGTCTATCGCCGACAAACTTATGAAACCTAAACTAACTTAGTTGCTAATTTTACCTTTTCTGTTACAAGATACAAAATCATACTTATATGATAAATGATGATAAAACAATGATTAGTGTACATTATGATTTTTCGAAAAATAAATACAATCAAAAAATTAATGGTGTTTCTATTTTAGTAGTACATGTTGCTCTCGACAGAACATCGAGCTAAATGAGCTGTACTTTACTTATAATAAAGTCAAGTGGTTAAAGATTCTAAGTGGTCTGCGCTAAGTTACACATATGGGGAATATGTCGTACGAAGCTGAGTGCAGACAAAATCCATATATGGTCCAATTAAGTGAGAATATAAGATTCTCAAATAGTTTCTATGTAAATAATAAAAAACATTAAAAAAAGCTATACGCAAGAGAACATCAAGAGATGAAAAAAATGAACACATCGTGAAACCTTTATTGATGATGATTATAATGACATGAACATAAATTTAAAATAAATAATATTTTAATTAAAATTTGTTTCGAGTCTTTTGTCGTTTAATATTTCCCTTTTGTAATTAGAAAAGCGATTGTGATAGTATAAAAAGAATGTGGTTTCTCAAAGCATTATAATATTTTCTCATAGCAAAACAATATATCCATCCTGTTGTGATTGGCTACCTTAATTACAGTCTATATACTTTCCATATAAAATGTAGTATACTATAATAAATTACTTTCTATATAAAAATAATGTTTATTTGTATTTATTTATTAAGTTTTAATTGAAGATGTTTTAAGAATTTTATGATGGATTTAAGTTGAAATCAAGTTTCTTTTAAAATCGTTTGTGGGTGTATGCATGTTATTTAAATTTAATTAAAATTTTTAACAATTTTAAGCTTGACATCACATCATGAAGTATAAATCTACATAATGCTTAAATATATAATACATAATATAACATGCATATATCATATATGCATAAATGGCAGCTTTCTCTTATATTATGTTATATGTGTTCCAATTAAAATAATAAACTATTCATAAACTATTCATTTCAAAATACGTAAAGATTTAAAGAGATGTCTATTGCATTCAAATAACTGGAATATTTTGTCATATTTTCTTTTAAGAACTGCATAAATCTTTTCAAAATTTTATTTAAACGAAACATAAAACGTATTTATTCATCCTTTTTGTCATTTAAACTCTTTCAATACAAAAACGATTTGAAAATCCTTGGATTGAAACCGTTAAGCTCTGTCATATCAAACGAAAATCATACAAATGTTCTCATTAAAATTGCAAATGCTGATGTTTTTTATCTATTTAATTCATTAGCATTTTTCCACAAAAAAAAAAAAGAAGTGAAATGAAAAGGAAGAAACCAACATAAAAAAAATTGTTATCCTTTTATGGTAGATACAAGTTAAATTCAAGTTTTTTTTAGCATTCGTTAGTTTGTGTACGAGTGTTATTCAAATTTAATTGAAATAAAATGCTGCGCATAAAAATTAATGCTTAATGCTGGTAAAATTTATTTACCAACCACCGTGACAGCACCCTGTATGTTAAGCTCTTGTACTGTTATCTTCTGTAAAGGAGCGTACGTTTTCTGAATGCAAATCACCAACGATATACAGTTCAGAATTCATTGAAGGATATGTGATAAAAAACAAATACTCGTATTTTTGAAAACCAAACCATGAAATGAAAATAATATAAATAAAAAATAAAAGAAAATATCTGAAAAATGCTGCCAAAGCTCGAATGAGAAACGAGGTAGATAAAAACGCTATCAAACTTAAGTGGAGTAATGTCAAGCGTACGGGTGAGGACTATCGAAATAGACCACAAATGTAAAATTTATATTCCGCTTGGCTTAATTTAAGTTTTCCACATAAAACCGTCTCTAATTAAAATTTAAAAAGGAAACCAAAATGTGGGAAGCGTAACGAATTCTGTTCATTTCTTTAAGTGCGAAGTCTTTCACTGTCACAAAAACGTTCTACAAATTTAATTTGACAATCAGTAGCTACAAATTTTCAAATGTTCAAATGTTGTTTAGGAAAACATAAATTAAAAAATGTCAAAATATATTCTTACTTTCGCGAAAACACTAAATCAAAATTCGGAAAATGAAAATGGAAATGGAAGCGTTTTATGTCAAATGTGTTTTCAATTCAAATTTTATTTTATTACTGTTAATAAAAGTTTTCTTTTTTTAAAAGTTATTCTCAACTTAATAAAAAATAATTGGAATTATTATGAATATTAAAATGTTTATTCAAAAATAAGAGTCATTCAGCACTTATCTGTTATTGCTACGTAAATCGTGTCATGAGATATATATGAATTTTCATTGAAAAATAAATATTCAAAATATAAATCATGAAAACAAAAATTCCTTTAACTCAATAAGAGTGGACAAAAATTTCGAAAATTGTCAATTAAAAACATTTTCTGTATTTTTACCAATTTTATTGTTAAAACTTTTACCAGTTCATTATTACTTTTGGACAGACGAGAAATTGCAGAAATTGCTTTAAATACACTTCACTCGTATTTTCCAGCAATCCTTTTATATATTGGGCTATCAAGGACTTGTAAGTGCTCTCCTTAGCTGCATTTGTATATTTTGGTTTTTTAGCCACTAAGAGTTATCGTATATATGAAAGCAATAAAGTGTATATACTCGTAATATTGTTCGTAACTAGTAACTGCATTTGATGTGAATGGTTTGCAATGTATCTACGATGGCCACAATGACAACTTCTACAACTTTACTTCGAAAGATTCAAATAAAGAGGAATACTATCAGCAGATTGTAATGGAAAAATACTCGATTTCATTTTTATATTATGAGAATATACAAAATCACTGCCAGAATCTTATTCGGTTCAACTATTATACATTTTTAATTCTTTTAATTTTCGTTTTTATTTTCAATTTTACTTAAAATTGTATTTTAAGTGACTTTATCGGTTTGCTTGCATTGATATTGAATATTTTTATGGTTAGTAACCACAAAAGTTTCTAGCTTAAAAGAAATTTCTGTACCAAGTAATTGGATTCCACTTTTTAATAAATATTCATAGATAAATATACATTTTAAGAGGTAAAATAAATATTCGGTATATATTGTATATAAATGGTTATACCTTTTTATATATACTTTCCTTTTTAATATCTGTAGATAAATAATGAATTATTTCTTTATAAATAAGAACCAGAGTTCGAATCCTGGTACTTGCAGTCTCAAAAATAATTATTTACGAATAATTAAATACAAGAATTATTTCAAAGACCACTGCTGATGGGTATTTGACAATACTCGAAACAGCTGTATGATCAGCCAAAAACTGAATTAATTAAAATAATATAAAGAATAAAATTTTGTTGTTGTAGTTCACTACTGTTCGAAAAAACCTCTTTATAATTAATTATTTAAATAATTTA
This sequence comes from Teleopsis dalmanni, assembly GCF_002237135.1. Taxonomy (NCBI): domain Eukaryota; kingdom Metazoa; phylum Arthropoda; class Insecta; order Diptera; family Diopsidae; genus Teleopsis; species Teleopsis dalmanni. The sequence goes on from NC_051847.1 coordinate 181,582,905, forward strand.
CTAAGGACTTTCACATATTTTTGAATATCTGGATATAAATAATCGTTATCAATAATCATTATTATCAATAAAAATTTATTCCTAGATAGCTCTACCTAGTGTAACTTCGCTAAACTTACAGACTACTTTTTAGAGTGCTTATATATATTTGGAAGATTAAGCAAATGCCGACGCTTTAAGTTACCTCTGCCTTTTTGTTGATTAAGATTGTCTATTAATTGGCTTGTTGTTTTGGCTCTACTTCGTACTCTATACCACCGAAAGTATAGAATAATACCCTTTCAAAAGAGCTTATAAATTAAGTTCGACTAATGTAACTGTTGATGCCAAAAAGGTTTTTATATGGTTCTTTGAAAGTTACCGATTGTGGAAACAAATTCATAAGAAAACGGAAGTTGGCCTCGTTTAAGTCCATTACAGTTTCTGTAAGTTCTGAACACCTTTTTCGTTTAGAAGACTAGTTTTAACTTGAATAACTAATTTTGATAAATTAATTTTTTGTTTTTCGGGGTGATTACGATACCGTTGCATAAATGATGAAAAAAAAACATAAACTACTACAAAGCATATACCCTGAAAAGATTTATTGAAACTAAAGACCATTTATACGAAACTAATTTCCTATTAGCCATTCATCTATTGGCGCTTCTTTCGGGTATTTTTTTGGGGATTGGGTTATAATAGAACCATCATTCACGTGTCCTTTTCTAAATTTTTTCTTTTCTACTGACAGAGAAAAGGACATATCGGAAGAGGATATCCAGCTAACTTTTGATGAAGCTCTAGTAGTGCTTTTTTAAGCACTACTAATAGGAGTTCGAATGATTGATGGGAGCTGATGACTAATTGGAATTGCGATGATTCGTAGTTAGTGTTGACATATGAGTCTCTAACCGTCTTAATCATGGGAAGCTGTACTAAGTTCTTTATTTTTACTAATAAACATAATATGTACATAGTACATATGACTTTATATACTAAATTAAAATTTTATCAGAATTATTAAAATAAGATTATGAAAACATTACATATTTTGTAAAATTTTATATATAAACTAATACAAATTTACAACAATGCAACATTATTTTGCTCGTATATATAATTATTTGCTAAGATATAAAAGACTTTATGTTTACTTGTAAATTTATATATTCTAGTTTATTGAAATAAAATAAACAATTATTTTGAAAATCATGTTTTATATTAAAATACATAAATTACATGTAAAACCAAACTCAATTCAAAATAAATAGACTCAGAAACTGTATTAAATTCGGTTTAATGAATACATTTTCATTGTTTTCGACCACAAATGCAGATTTTCTAAGCATCAAATTTTAAATATAAAACAAAAATATTTTTGTTATCTTTTATTCATGAATATAAATCTTTTCACAAAATATAAATTTTTTTGTTGGTTGTACTAAGTTTTTAATACAATAACAGTAATACAATAGTAGTGCATTAAATAAAATTTAACGACTTATAAAACTTCAGATTTATGGAACATTATCAAAATGTATTAGATTTATTTATAAATATGAATAAATTTATAAATATAAATAAGAAACTATGAGTACATTATTGAGTAGTTTATTAAATCTATTTTAATTTATATCCCATATCCCATTTATTTGCTTGTGTTGGACTAATCCGTCAGGTTGGAACCAACAGAGTAAGGGTAGTATGTCTTGGCCGTAAAACCACCTTGACATACAGCATTACTCATATCACACAAAAACTGAATAAATATATCTTAAATCAATCATTGAATAATCACGAAGACTATCAGGAAAACTCAAATTAGTCAGTGAGATGGGCGGGACTCTGCAGAATCCCCCCAGCTATCATAGAGTAAAAGTACTCAGATGCACTAACTCGGAAAAGGCTTAACATAAAATAAATAAATCAAATAATAGAAATTTATTTTAAATGTAAACAAAAATGACTGACAATAGAAAATTAGTTCTTTTAAACCTAATCAATAATGATCACATTTTTTCTTTCAGATACATTATGTGAAGAAAATATAACTAAATAAAAAAAAAACTAAAAACTATAATCATATTAAATGGCATCACTATACTGCCTCCGTGAAGTATAAAAAATATAATAATATATTATTTCTTCAAAGAATGCTTCATCTTGCTTGATGATTAATTAACCTACAATAACTTGAGACCACAGATTGGATATATTCAAACATAGTTTGTTATCAAAGCATAAATCAAATAAATAAAACTCTTTTGTCACATGGCTACGAAGAACTGTGAACCTTATCTGTGTGGGCATACCCTGTAGTACATCAAAGCGTGCCTTGAGCTATTGTGAATGATGAAACCTAATAGAGTACTCGGACGTGCTACGAGCAAAAAGTTCAATTAAATTTGGAGCATCGAAAGCAGTTAAGTTCGATTGTATTCCCTCTAATGATGAAACGTTTTACCCTGACGGAATTAAGAAAGAAATCGACAAAAGCATTTGTCTTTTTCTTAATGTCACGTTATACTTGAATATAAACCACGTATTGTTGTTTTGAAATCCACAGTTTATAAACTTTCAAGTTGATCATATTTTTTGTTTAAATTTTCTACTTTTAAAGATAAAATACATTTTGGTTCAAAGAGCACAGCATAAGAGTTCCTATTTAATATTTTCATGTTTTCATCATTAGTTCATTACACTACAATTAGGTGATAACTTTCAGTGATCCCACCCACGCCTCGGAGTCGGGCAGTGTTTCACGTACACTGGTTTATTAAATAATTAATATTTATTAAATTAAATACTAACATAAAATAATTTATTTATGCAAAAAACAAGTAATAACAGTTGTAATTAAAAGTTCGACAAAGAATTCAATATGAATAATTATTGAATAAAATATATATATTTTTTTTATTATTCAGTAGATATCTGCAGCCATTTCGTTTGTAAAAAAGTATGGTTCGATTATACCACCAGTCTGTAAATCGCCCTAATAGTAGTGGGGTGTGTTAGTAGCTGATGAATTTGCATTAGATTTGCCTAGCATCAAATGTTAATAATTGACAAAATGAAAAAGTAGAAGAAAGTCAAATGGTTAAGAGCTGAAACGATTTCTGTACATTTCTGTACAATTCTGTTTCTGTTTGAAAATAAATTCCTGCTTCCTGCTGCTTAGAAGTAAGTCCAATTACCAACATTATTGGCACTACAAACAATGTTGAAATCTTTACAACCTATCTTAGTATTAAATTTATTAAAGATATTTGCTATTTGAATTACACTAAAATTATTTCTTAACTTCTGCAACATTATATGTTGCCAAACGTATATGAAAACCTTATACCTACAACAACAAAAAACGCTACACTTAATATTCTTTAACACCGAACCAGCCATAAATTTTTTCAATATTTGTATATTTGACGTTGTGTGAATAAATAGAAGAGTTCATGACGCTGTGATAAGTAATTATAGATATTAAAAATAATAATTTTACGATGAAAAACATATAAAATTAGAAACGAGATCTTTAATTATAGATATATAAAATGAAACCATTATGAAAAAAAAATTACTAAAATTAGAAAATAAAAATGTCTTGCAATAAAATTTGTAAATTTGTACTGTTTACTTCAAACTGACATACTTATATATAGGTATACTTATATACTTATATATAGGTACGAATTGGAATAAATAAAATTTTGTATAGCATAAATATTGTCTATTGCCTTAAAGCCAGTGAATAGCTGTACGGTTTCAAATTATTTTACCTATCAAATGATAGCCTATAAATCTTTATGGCCCCAACAAAAATTTTAAACGATAAATTCAAGGTTTCCAGGTATTTGCAATTTGGTTTCGCTACGTTGAATATTTCTGTTTTTATTCCGAAAATGCAGTGGATATGAGAATCACGGTTTATGCACACCGCATCCACCGAATATCAGTGTTTTTAAAATAAGTTCATTAATTTGAAATACGAGCTTTTACTTGTGATTTAGTGTGAAATTTATATGAAATATACGCACATTGCAATTTATGTTTCGAAACTAGAAAGGCAATATGCAGTAATTGGAAGCCAAATAGTGATTGGATGTTTATTGCGAAATATTTTGGTTTACATTTGAAGCTATTAACTTAATTGAAAATGTAAATAAGTGCTAAAATAACGCACTCTTGTTGTAATTAACTTTTATTTGTTTATTTATTTGATTTTTTACTTATTTTTTCTTTATGGTTTTATGTTAGCAGATTTATAAATGTTCAGATTTTGAGATAATGTATTTGGAATGATTTTTAAATTAGTTGCTAATATGATTTGTTAAACCATTTGTCAAAAAATAAAAATAATTTTTGTATTTTTGTAATAATTTTTAATCACTGATTACAGTGTGATTTTTTATGAATAATAAAAAAAAACCATGAGTATATCATGAGTATATGATATACTACTATGGAGCACAACTGATAGTTTTAACAGTGGATTTTTCGACACTAACAAGGAGACTACAATTCAACTAGGATATACAGGCCATTAATGATTTTGATTCAACGCTATCAATAAAAATACTGCGAACTATTTCTAATGTTCCGTTTACTCTTTCTAACACACAAGTTCTTTACATATGTATATGTGAAAAATAAAATTATTATAATTATTAATTATTTAATTAAAGTAAATAAATGAAATTATATAATTTATTTACAAGAAACGAAATAAACTAAAAAGTCGAAATAAGACTATAAAAATAGACTAAAAATAATAGACTAAGAAAAGCATAAGTTAAATTGTTGTTGTTTATTTGAATAAAGAAAAAATTGCAAATTAATTTAAGCTTTTATTTATATTAATCTTGAAATAGAAAAGTTTATAATATTATTTAAGGTATTATTTGTATTACTCTAAAAATTTAAAAGTTTGTAATTTAAGTTATACAGCCCAATTTCCTTAATTTCGTTAAAATGAAATTAAGTTATTTGGAAAGTGTTCATACTGCTCCAAATTAAGAAAATCATATGTTTTTTGTTTATAAATCGAATATTAAAAATTACACGCTCAAAACACAACTTGTATCTGAGAAATTTTAAAAGTTGATTATAATAATTATAAAGGATGACATTCAATATTTTTATAAACTTTACTGGATTGCAGGTGTGTGTATTATTATTTTTCACTCTATTTTAAATTCATAACAGATACAGTTTTTTTTTATATTCAAACTGAAAAATTTGCACTACTTTTAAATTACTTTCCCGGTTTTACTAAAGTCAATTGTCATTGATATTTATTTAAAATAAATGCCCCTTTATCGTTATCTCAACTTATCTTTAGCTTAAAATTTATCTTTCACATAGTTGCATTTGACTTTTCCCTTAATTTCAGCCTTTGTTTCAACGAAATTAAGGCAATTTTCCTTAATTTGGAAACTAAATTTTGTATAGAAAAAACAACTTAATTTCGCTGAAACGTAGACGATATTAAGATTTTTGCGAAAAAAGGTGTGTCTGGACACAGTTTTAAGCCAATTTTTATTGAACAGTTTGTAATTTTATTTAAGCTGTTATTTATAATTCAAAAAACTAATTGAGAAAAAAATTAATTTATACTTGGTGGTTGCGCATCTTAGGATTAAAACTAATATTTAGTTTTTTTGAACAAAATGGAAGTAAATATATGATTACAAAAAAAAAATGAATTCAATTATTCTACAGCTGATTTGTGATTACATTCTAATATAAACACAGCAAGTGAATTTGTTAATAATACTTTCACAGCAGAGTAACAAAACTCCAGAAAACATGTGCGAGCATAAAAATCAAGTATGGCATTGGTTAAGGTTGGTTAAGGTGTGCTGATTCTGAGCTTCAAATTTGGCAGGGCACTTGCATAACAAAAAATTATTTACGAATAATTAAATAAAAGAATTATTTTCAAGAGCACTGATGATGAGTAATACTCAAAACAGCTGTATGGTCAGCCAAAAAAACAATTCATTAAAATAATATAAAAAAGAATTATTGTTCTAGTAGTTCACTACTTTTAGAAAAACCTCTTTATAAAAAAAATTATTATATCATCAAATTTGAACAAATTTAAAAATTAAAGAAATATATACGTTTTTTGAACAGTCGTCAATTACAACAACAAAGTTGTTTATTATTTACTAATTAATTGATATAATTCTTGCTATAATTCACTGATGTTTAAAATTTATCTTTATTAAAACACTTATTTCTATAAAAAAAGCATGGTTTCCTTCGTCATAATTGACTTTAAAAATTAATTTAAAATAATAGAATTTAACTAAAGAAATATGTGTTTAAAAATCATTTTACTTCATATAAACTTTTTAATTGAAGTAAATTTAAAATCAAACTTCTCAGCTGTTTGACAACATATCCTGCAAGTTCGTGTCGAATCTACAACATAACAAATGACATGCATTCCTCAGCGTCACCCGGCGAACAAAATTGTCGGATATTAAAATGAATTTGGCATGTAGATGGAGTCAATATGAGCAACATGTAAGAAAATTAATCGTAGCGTTGTCTTCGAAAATCTTCTTCACATTTTTAAAAAATGTTCTTCTCTAAATTTTTATCAAATTTGCACAATAAATTTAGCAAAGCTTTACCACTCAACACACTCATTCATAAAACAGAAAGAATTTTTGTAGTCATGAGGAACGTCGACAAAAAAAAAAAAAACCAAATACAAAAAAAATAAGCAACAAGGCATTATGTCTCTGTCACTGGGGCAATATTAAATTTCCTATGTCAGTACAACCTTCAAATATCCTTTTGCATTAGACAACAGACTGGATTTTATTATTCCGTACTCTTAACTGCCAACTTAGCCATAACTCCAGCGACGCACACATACCATAGGTTTATGTATGCACACCGAGACATACGAGTTTCATTGTTGAATCCACTTTTCAAGCAATCATATTTAGTATAAAAAATTTAATAGGTTTCCTCATCGATGTTTTTGCATTTTTGTATTATTTATTATTATTGGACTTCTTAGTTTTTTTTCTCTCTTTCACAGTACTATCAATATTGTTGGCTTTGTCATAAGGTAAATGTTTTATATGCAGATACACATGTGCTCTCTGGCCATGGAGTTGGCCCCCAGTGGCATACACTTGAAGTATGTCGACACAAATACCGCATAAATACGCATGAAAAAGTATTCCTATTATCCTATATGTACGATACTCTCGGGTGTCACAGGTTTTTGTATGAAATTTTTACAACAGGAAACAGTTTTCTAAGTTTTTTTATACGTTTTTCCTTTCATATAAATTTTGTGCTCCTTGCAGAAATTGATACTTAAAAGAGCATTGTTATTGTGTTAAACATATTTTTCGTTTATTTATTTAGATATATAGATGTGTTCTGTTTTTCATGCTCTTATGTACTTTTTGGTAAAATCCCATCTGAAGCAAATTTAGTAGAAGTGGGCACTCAAGTCTTGACACATAAAATAAACGCTGGACGTAAGGATACCATTGTTGGGATTGCCGTCTACCTCAAGGACCCATTACGCTCCCATTACCTCTGCACCGTCAACATCTTTTTTATTAAAAGTCTAGAATTTTATTTAGACGTATTTTATTACAACAAAAATATTAATATTTTTATAGCATAAAATTTTTCTTACATACAAACACGCGCACCAATATTAAATTTATTTTATGGCCACGACATTTAAGTATGCATTTTTAATGAAATATCACATCAAATCGCATATAAATTTTTTACTCTTTTTAAGCTGATAAGTAATTTTAAGTAATTTGTATGCATGTTTCATGTGCTTTATAACCCTTAATTCACTTTTGAACAAATATCGATCAAATCAAGTTTAATACATTCTTTAAGTAAATAAAGATATAATGCATATTTTACACAGATTTCGGTTATTTGGCATTTTATGTTAAATTTCATGGCCTTTTTATTATATTGAAATAAAAATTTCTACCGAATATTTGTGGTTGGAATGCAAACATAATATTTTATCGATAGTATTAATTTTATATTCTTCTATTTTTAGCGACCATATTAAATTTTTATAATAATGTACATATAATAATCAGTTCTTATTCTCAATCATTGTCTATTGCATTTGACATGTTTTATTTTTATGGTTTTTTTAACATTTTCTCTAATTATTTATTCATTTGCTAAAAAAAAAAGATATATGTCTAATAAGTCATTTCACGACACGTATTTTTATGACTAAACTTATTTAACAATTTGCAATACTTAAAATCTAATAGAATACAATATCTAATGCTTTAAGGGCTCAATTAGTCGATACGTACCGTAAGAACTTAAGCGAAGTTAAGTCAAAGCGAAATAAACAGGTGTGATTGGTTGTATATTCCGTTTTCCGTTACGTACCGACTAACTGACCTTAAAAAAGAGTTATTATATGAAAAAGTTATTTAAGAAAGAGTTGTTAAAATAAATTACAATAGTCATAATAATTGAAACTTGGATTTCAACGATTTCTTCTAAAGTGTTTTGTTTTTAAATCTAATATCGATTCCTGCATATAAAGCATTGAACGGAATAAGAAATCAGGTGGTTACCTGAATGTACTATTATGGGTACCATGTTCCATATGTTCCCTTGAAGATGCTTAAGAGATGCACATAAGTAGTATTTCTATTTTCTTCATTTAGCTTATAATACAATAAATAGATACTTAAATCATGTGGAGTTTCTCTTTAGAACGTATTATATTATAATAAAATCTGGTTTTAGAAACTCATCAACAAGGATAGCGTGATTTTTGCAAGACCTACTGCAGTCCACTTTTATTGCTACTGTGTCAGATCCTACGCGGGTCTGATACTGTGACACATCAAACATTTTTTTTAAAACTCATTGGAAAAGTTCTCATAAACTCAAATAATAAAGAAACAATTAAGAAGAAACGAGTTTCCACGAAAATATTTTCTTGACAGTTTGCCCGACTGTTAATCGGAAGATATCTTTAAGAACCTAAATTTAATGAAGTGGATTTAGTTTTAACTGATTTAGGTGTTTTGCGATATCTCACTAATAAAAACTAAACAATTATTTACTTTTACTGTAGCATTGGTATAGCTCAACTCTTCTTTAACAGTTAGTCGGTCTGTTCATAGGTTAGGATACAGAGACTGTTAAACTACGTAAAATTGGGAGGTATCTTGTTTAGATCTTTTTAGATTTCTTGTTCCATTGTAAAAACGCAAATAATTCCTGATTATAAAAAATAGACATCTACAGATCTACAACTGCAACTAACCAATCATTTACTTTTTGCTAATATATATATGAAAGAGTACCAACATGTTAATAGCGGTATAGCTGAACCCTTCTTTAATACTTAATCGGTCTGTTCATAGGTTAACACAAAGAAACTTTTAAACTACATAAAATTCGGATGTATTTAACTTATATATCTCAAGATTCCTTGCAAGATGGTAGAACGGCTAATAATTCTTGATTATAAAAAATGTACGTCTTCTAAAAAATGGATTTCTTTTTATTAATTTACATGTAAAATAGTACCAACATTATTTAACGGCTAATAATTCTTGATTATAAAAATGGACGTCTTCTAAAAAATGGACTTCTTTTTATTGATTTACATGTAAAATAGTACCAACATTATTTAACAATGCTATTGTGATTGGTTTCTTAATTGTCGATTATCGTAGTCGGCTGTGGAACTACAAATAAGTATAATAACTACATAGTTATTACGAAATTATTATTTTTTATTATTATAAATTAATATAAAAAATTTTTAAATATAACATTTATTATTATATTATTTTTGTAAAAACACATACTTTGAAATTAAATGAAATTCTTTTGTCTCAATTTTTACAAATCCGCCAATACTTTTGCGGTTCAAACTAATTAAGGTTTATTAGCTAAAATTATCTCTAGTATCAGTAAAAAAATATTGACTTAATTTTTTGTAAATATTATTGGATTATAATTATTAACTAATAAAACAATATTTAAAAACATTATTTATGCAGTTATTCCGGGCTAATCTATACCCTCATCTATACTTTTATATTTCCCTTCAATTATCTGCTACATCATTTTCGGATTAAAACAATTTTATAAAAAAATACAAAAAAACTGTAAATTAAAAAAAAAAATTTTAAATAATGTGAATTTAAATTTTTGTTAATGTAGAATATAGAACGTGTATAGTTGATATCAATAAACAATGGGTATCATGTCACACTTGTTTTCATATTTAACAACGGCAAACAATGTTTAATGAACGCAATTTCGAGTCACGTTAAGGATTTTATTAAACGAGAGTGTTTCATTGTTCTCGAATGGATTTAAAAACAATACTAAAATGAATAAATTTTACATGAAACAATGAAATGAAAGTTGAAAATAATATCCATTCAGTTGCATTTGCTTTTTAATTTAAATATGAAAACAGTGGCGGCGCTGGACCAATCTTGTACTTTTTCAACATGAATTTTACAAGGCTTCGTTTATTTTGCTGATTTAGAAAGTATTATATTCAATGATTTGGATTATACACTTATAATTCACTTATAATACATTAAATATTTGTAGAAGACAATATATTATTGTCAATCAAATAATAATAAATACATAAAAAATTGACGTTATTGAAATCTAGCAAATCGAAAGTCTATAGCTTTCAATTCTTAATTTAACTTAAAACTATTTAATTGTGTACTATATATTAAGAACTTATACGTAGTGTCCGGTTTTAGGTTGTAGAGAAGAGTAACGAAATCATTTAAGTAGGTAAGTAGGTTATACCGGGGACCCCAAGGGATCCACTTAGTCCTATAGGCCCATTGTGTTACCGTATAATTGATAACTCAAGGTTTACAACCACTTAGAACCTTTGGCAGCGAATATATTTAAATTTGAAAAAATTAACAAAATACTAGAAAACGAACATTTCTCAAGTTATCACCGAGCTCTTACCAACTATGTCCATCCGACAGGTAATTAAAAATTATGGTATCTTTTAGTATTTACAATTTAGTATTGTAAGATGCTCCGTGGAGAATATTTGAAACATGTTCTATATCACATCTAATAACGAAATCCAAACAATATACTAAAATATAAATTTGATCAAAGTCTCAATCGAAAGTTTGTTTTATTTGCGTTTATTTTTATAACCACAAAATTTATACCCTTGTACTTTGTTATACTAAATATTGAAATGAGGTTCCAGTTTTTATATAACACTATTTTTTTCATATTTGATTTTTTTATAAAATTACCATTACAATTTATATAAGATCAGATCAGATTATGATCAGATCAAGTTTTGTGTTATACAATATGTTGTCATACGAGGGCGGTTTAATAAATCATTGACTTTTTGAATAAAACAAAATTTTTTCGGCAAATAACCATTTTATTTTTCTACATAATCATCGTTTAGCTCGATACATTTAGTCCAGCGTTTTTCCAATTCTCTTATTCCCTCCAAATAATAGGTTTTCTCAAAGCTCTCAAAATACGCGTTTGTTTCGGTAATGACATCTTCATTCGACTCAAATCTCTTACCGCCCAGCCATTTCTTTAGGTTTGGAAACAGAAAATTGTCGCAGGGGGCTAAATCTGGAGAATATGCTGGATGGAGTAGCAGCATATTCTCCATTTTTGCTCAAAATTAAAAGGCTGCCCACTGGTAGATTACAGCTGACGGCAGCACTGTTGCATTTGGAGTAACTTCGCGGAAAATTCAAAAATTCACTGACTTATCAAACCGCCCTAGTATATATTAATATATAATTTAACAAAATTACATTAGTCCAATAATTATAATATAATTTTGGTTACCATGTAAAACATTTTTGTGAGGGCCCTACTGTCATGAGGCCTTCGCAAACGACTTTATTTATTATTTATACTTTATACCGCCACTGTATAATAACAAACATATTATATACGGGTATATGTGTGACATATTAAATAAAATCTCTTTAAATTTGAATACAATATGAATTTTGCGTTGAATTAAATTTTATTTTAATTATTTTGTTGTAACATAAATCGAAATACATTTCAATCGAATTATTTATGATTTATGTAAGTATTAAACAAAAAATCTTATTTTAAAAAATTCTTTATTAAAAATTTTGTAAAATTCACAGAGTCATTATTTCGACTGTAGAAATAAATTATTTATTGGCTTAACATAGGAGTTCACATATTATAAAATTTTATTTTTCGCACTTAAACTCAATAAAAGATCATTATTAAAAGATTCATTTTATACTCGTAGCAATAACCGATTAAACTTAGTTGCGAAACACATTACCATACCATACTATACTATATATATTATATTAATATGCAAAATTTATTGGTGAGTGTGTCTTCTGCTAAAATGTTTTAAAGGGAAATCATAAAAGTTCGCCTCATAAAAGAGTCGAAGTCGTAAATGCTGTGTTTGCATATCCTTGCAATAAATTTTTGTCACACTATAAACTATAAAATATTGTAGCTTATAATAAACATAAAAATAGTTAATATCACTTCGCACTATAAACTTAGCAAATACGAAGCCAGACACAATGTAAGCTTCGTTGAGATATGAAAAGTGTTAGAAGCCGGTGAACGCTTATAAATTCAGTTTATGGAACTAAATTTATTGTATCTCCTAAGTGTTATTGACTGCATAAACTTAAAAATACGATTACACTTTTAATGTGGTTGCTTAATGGCGAGACCGTGTTTATAATAAAAATATTTAAACAACCTTCAAATGAACACCACAATTAAGGTAATTAAAAAAGAAATCTGTTCTTTTTTTATGAGATCTTAACTCTAAAATTCAACACTAAAAGTGTTGTTTAGAGACACATTATCCTAATTTGTTTACGAGTTTATATTTAATATTACATTTTAACTATTTTTTATTATTTATGTTAACTAGTTTTTTACTTAAAATATATGTTTGTCACGTTCAACTATTTACATTGAAAATTAATGCATTAAATTATTATATATTATTGAAATATGGAATATACTACAACACCCCCACTTGCTAATAGAAACATAGGTTCCAAACAAGATCTTTAAGTTTTAATATACCGCATATTTTCAAATTTCAAACCAAGGTATTTTGACACTTTCTAATTATTGGGCTATAACCATATAGTTATAATCGCTCTCTAGCGATTATATTGTTTTTCTGATATCTGATATTATTGCTAGCAATATTTGATTCAGGGTGACGTGTAGTTTGACCACTTTTATTCCACTTAAATCATTCTAAACTATAGTTCGATATTACTAATATGGGTTGACTATTATTATTAATAATATAACAGCCCCTCATGAAGGAAATTTGCACTCATTTAAACCCCGAGACCTGTAATGACAGCAAGGTGTGTTTTGGTACCATGGGCATATATTTTATAATGTCATATAATTGTGATGACCAGCTGGTGACGTGTAGTATGACCACTTTTATTCCACTTAAATCACTCTAAACTATAGTTCGATATTACTAATATGGGTTGATTATTATTATTAATAATATAACAGCCCCTCATGAAGGAAATTTGCACTCATTTAAACCTCGAGACCAGTAATGATCCCATGGTGTGTTTTGGTACCATGGGCATATATTTTATAATGTCATATAATTGTGATAACCAGCTGGTTTCAGTAACAAACTTTAAAGGTTTTATTAAGTTAACAAACCTATCGCAAATAATTATTTAAAGAATTCATCGCCGAAGACTTAATTTTTTTTCAGCAGAAAACCTGGCAGTGCTGTAATAAATATTGGATCGTTTCCTACATTAGATTAGATTAGATTTTAAAACGTGTTGGGAACTTGTCACCTCATCCTTTGAGGCATCCTTTGAGAATTATTATGACACACCCACTTTAGTTTCATAGACGAGTAGCACTTAAGAAAGCCGTTATATCCTTTGGAGAAATGTTGCCTAATTTCGTTATAATTGGATAGACAGTTGATAAGTACTTAAGTCTGAGTCTGGCAAGACTATTAGAATGACACAGAATGTGTTCTGTTGTTTCCTCTTTTTCTTCGTAACAAAATCTGCAGTTATCGTCTCTAATAACAGTTAGGTTCGATAGATGCTTTTTGACTCTGCAACGCCCAGTGAGAAATCCTGTCGGATGCCACTTCTATTTAGCATAAGTAGCTCCCTAGTTCTGGTTTTTGAACGATACGGCATGGATTCTTTAGCTTGTCTGTAGGCAATTGCATTATCTCAATCAATCTAAGCTGCTCTTTCCAACAGATTTTATAAATAAATGATAATGATTTATGATAAAAATGAATTTTATCAAAATTCACTTAATAAAGAAATTAAATTTTAATTTTAAAAATTTCTTCATTATTATTCCATTTCCATTCGGAATAAATTAAAATAGAAAAAATATAATTTTAAATTGGATATTATACAATATATTTAAGCGCATATATACCGTTATTAATTGCCATTAAGATAATTTTAAAACTTTTAGAATAAATATACAATCCATATACCCTATATTAGTCCCAAATGATTTACTTTAGGTACTCGTATCTTTTGTTCATTTTAAATATTTTTATTTTAATTTAAAAAAAATATTTTTTAAGCTAGTAGCCAGTATAAATGAATGATATTTTGTTCTCGTACTCGTGTATAGGACTATTAAACCGTAAAATGCTAAAATAATACTTCTGACTTGGCGCAATACTTGCGGCTCAATACGGTTGAATCAGCGGAGTAAGAATTGGACCGCACGTGCACTCAATGTTGTACGTGAGGCATAGGCTCCGGCAATAAACCTGGGAATAGCTAAGAGGCAAAACGAAAGTTGGCTAAACATTTTTTGACTTTGCAATTCGCAATTTAGCGGTAATTTTAAATTTAAGTCATAAAATTACTAAATGAGAAATAAAAAGCAACCGAAGGATATTTCGCAATATTTAAATGCAAAAATAACACAACTGAACAGCATGAAATAAACACAAAGGAGATAAAAATTAAGCAGAGCAACGAAAGCAAATAATAATCTCTTGTATTTTAATTACTTTCCAGGGCATCAGAATTCTTTGATAGTAGATTTAAAATTTTCATTTAACACAATTTTTACATCCTCAGGGCTTTGAAATTAGCACTCATCGCCTTGACTTCTGCTTTTATTACTTTTTGAACAATTTTTGTGTTCTGATAACTCGTGCTAATTAAATTGAATTTTTTGCTTTCGTTGCTAATTCACGCTTCTTTCAGATACAAACACTTCTAGCAATTCGAGAGATTCTGAAATAATTATTATAAACAATTATAAAAGCTTATCATAAAACTTTTAATGGAAAATTTTATAACTTTGCAGAGGTGTAAAGTGGAAAATAGAAAATGGAAGGAGTCAATTTTAAAGTACCGAGTACTCGTATAAACACTCGTTTATAAAATTTAGTTAAGTTAGTGGACATTGAATACGAATAGAGAATGAGAGTCTCTTGAGAATTCAGTAAAACTTATTTAAAGCAATTTATATAGTTTATTAGAATTAATTAAAACATTTTCACCTTTTAGCTATAAAGTCAAAACATTTTTAAATATAATAAAATTCTTCAATCAACCAAAGGTTTCGAAAGTGTATTGTATTAAAAATAATATAAAAATGAGGTGTCAAAAAAATCTTAACAATAACAATTATTACTCCAACAACTGCGACGAAGGACATTTATATTTCTTAGAACATTTTTTATAACATCTTATAAATAGATTATAAAAAGTAGGTTATGTTAGGTAAAATGAAGGGACGAACGAATTCTCCTTCTAAATCTCTAACTTAGCTAAGAAAGCAATTTCTTTCTCATTATTGTTCGTAATAATGGAAAGAAGAATTGTTAAGTTAGAACCAGCCACGAACAGTTTTAAAATCCAGAGTCTGGCCAATGCTAATGCTAGAGATATCACTGAGTGTGTTAAAGAATTGGGCCCCCAAAAGCTTAAGTCTGGTTCTGGAACAGCCTAGACATAGACACAACTGCTGTTTTGATGTCATTTTTCAAGCGCCGGTAGATACGAGTTACAAGAGATACTACAGAGTAGGCTCTATGCCACCTAATATATTACAGGGCATGTTCGAGTGCCTTGTAAAAACAGATATTTATCTAAATATCTCCGTTGTGCTTCTGTGTATCAAGTCAGAGGTTCTACATTTAAAATAAATTGGTCATGCATCTATTAACCTGACTGCTGCGGAAGTAAGAGTCCACTCTTTATTTGTTGGTCGCAAACAGTGGTCATAAATCAACCTACAATCTACGACTGGCAAGGGCAAGATTTTAAATAGAAGTATCCGTAGAAGAGACGCTCCGAGTCTAGCAAACTCATCTGCACGTTCATTTTGTACTACATTGGTCCTTGGACCTCTCACTTAGTGCGCTAATAAATTGCCTAAATTGTTGTACTAATGTAAATTAAATGCTACTGATAAAACTTCAATAGCTGCCTGACTATCAATCTAAGTCTAAGAGTATGGACTTCCTTTTCGAGAAAACCCATGTGTAAAGTAGGAAAACATGCTTTCAGAATGGCGAAAATTTCTGTTTTGAAAAAAAGTCGATAATAACTGAATTAAAATTATTATAAAGGCAAGTTTTCAAAGCTTTACATATATATTCATTAAAGAATTTCCAATATCAATTTAATATTTATTCTATTAGTTTTAGCTTATTGACTTAAAAATTTAAAATTTTCAAAGGGCGATTACTTCATCTGAATCAACTCGTTTATTCCACTGAATTGAAATTAAAGCAAACACATTCACTCTACCGAGACCAATTACATTTCATGGTAAAGTTTTAATTCTTTTTATCCCATTAAATCAAAATTATAGCAAATAAACACAGTGTACGAAGCTTATATCAGGTTGGTTCGTCTCTACCTAAAGGGGGCGTAGACCTCCAGTCTATTTATGAACAAACGCCAATCCTATAGTAGTACAGCGAGCTATTATTTGAGCTTAAATGAGCTTTTTGGGTACAAAGCCGTCACTCCAAACTGACCTGACCTAACCATTGCAAATATATAATTTCTGGTAAGTTTTTTTTTGTTTTTTAATAACAAGAAATCGTCAATAATACAATTTATCATGATCTATTATATTTTCTAGTTGAATTTTTATTGTTTTTATTGCAGTCATTATCGAAATATATTTTCAATGTATGGTCTATTAAATTAACCTTAATATCTAATTCAAAATGAATCTAAGATTTGAAATTTTGAAAAACAAAAAGTTTTAAATTTAATTAATATAATATGGTATTATATTATTATTAGTATTATTATTGTACATTTCCTCTGTCTTTGTTAGACCCGTTAACTTACTTCAGATTCAAGTATTTGAAGCAATCTCATGTAAGTTAACTGGTCTAATGAACCCATTGATAACGTACTATTAAATATTTGTTATAGTATTTATTATTATAATTATTTCTTACAATATAAATAATATTATATCAGAAATTATTAATATTATACTAAATATTATTAATATTATACCAAATATTATTGAAATTATACCAAATTTTTTTAATATTATACCAAATATTATTGATTTTATACAATTAATTAATATATTAATTATAATTAAATATAATAAATTAATATAATATTACTAATATTTTTCCATATTAATATTAACATATTAATATTATATTTTATTAATATGTTACTAAATATTATTAATATTATACCAAATATTATTAATATTATTAGACCAATTATTAGTCTACTTATAGAAAATAGTTTCTAAAAAGTTTTAGTCCTGTTTCATAAACTTTCTGTTTGTTACACATAAATAAACTTAAAGAAATGAAAATCTTTTCTTTTAATCACCTTTTTTACCACATTAAATACAAATATCTGTACAAACGTTTAATGCTCATTACTACGTGTAAAAAAAAGTAATAAAAACACTTTAAAAGACACTTAAGATCATACCATTTAAATGGTTTGTAAACTTCTACAAAGCCTTAAATAAACCAAATCGTTTTGGTACCAGCTTAATATCATTATCTGAAAATGGATTTTAGTTTTAATTATAGCTGATATTTTTAGGAAAATTAGCATTGACGCAAATCAAAACTTCACTGTTAACATGCTTCATAGTCTATGAAAGCCATATTCGCCACAAATTGTGGCAGAACACTTTTAGTAAACTTTTATGTTAGAGAACCGGAGATACTATTACAAAAACAATGTACCTCGCAAGCAAGGATACTGAGGACCAAATTGAAAAGTTTAAAGTACCACATAACACGCTTAAAATTAACTTCAATAAAATTAAAGTGCACATAATATTCACCTTACGTAAACTTACTATATTACTATATTTGTATTGAAAACACCTTGCTTTCGCTTAATGAATGAACCTAGAGAAGCTCTCACTTAATACGCCATCGTAACTCACATCTGAATATTTTATGCTGTAATACTTATTACATACATTGTTGTTGTTGTTGTTGTTGTTATTTTCGTTAAGTTGCACTACATGTGCATTTGGAATATTAGTATCTGCACGCTACATTTTAAAGATTTTATGTTAATTTTATCCGAGGGAAATAATTGAAATGCAGCAAATGTCCTGCATTTTAAAAGCACACATTGTAATTACACATTTTTGAAGTTAAGAAATATATTATTTTTCTAGAAATTTAAGTGAAAATATTTTAACTTGTAGCGTCCCTCTTTCAATCTTCGTCGCCAATTGTTATTTTAACCTATTTTGTGCTTGTCACTATATTCGCTTTGCCTGACTTTCACCTCGAAAGTAAACTAAACTTAAAAACAAAGTTTAAATTTAGCAAACTAATTTCTACATTACTCAACCTGAACCTCCACATCCATTGGTTTTTAGCCCCCGCCCCAATATTCACTCACACACCTGCAACCTGTCAGCTGTCGTTTAATAAAGTTTGCTGCAATTCGCTTCGAACATTGTATCTGAGTTGTGCTGTATTTTTGTTTCTAAAGTTTGCAAGTTCGCATAAGTTTTTGCGATTTGAATTTCGAGCAGAGCTACTCGTCGATGAATTCCACGTTAAGTTGCAGTTTCAAGCGCTGCACCTTGAAAATTAAAGCACTTCTATTTGCAAATAATCAGTGTAATGTAGAATACCGTGCAGCCAGAATACGGTGTGCAGAACTTTAATCAAAGACAATTTTTATTTTTAGTTCTTCGTTTTAGTCGCTTGGTTGCTAGGAGGTAACCTACTGCAGATCCTTCTCCTATTTAATTCGAAATGTAAATTCTTAAGAAGAACTTCTTAAGGTAAAACTGAAATAAAACTTAAAGCAAAAAATGTGGAAGTATTAACTTGATTGCTAGCGGAGAACAACACATTCTACTTATTTAATGCAAATTATTTTTATGCCAAGTAAGTTTAATTCAAGAAAAATTTCATTTCTGATATGAATCAGTACTTTTCTTTTTATATTCTTTCTTGCTAAATTAAAAAATTTATTTGTACAGCAATATTGCTTTACTTTCAAAAGTTTTAAGTTGTTAAGAAGTTGGTAATTAGTAGAAAATTTCATTTAAAAATAACTAGCTATTATTTTAGGGGAAAATTTCCGAGATGCAAGTAGATACGAGTATAAGCTAGATATTTAACATTTAAGTACACTCAATTTTTGCAGTGTATTCTTGACTTTCGAAATAAAAGCAATGTCTAGGAGGGAGAGCACCAATTCAATATGAAATAAGATATGTTATAAGGAAAAACAATTTTATCCACTGAATTAACAGTTTCATAAAAAATAGTTATACAGATTCAGTTATATAAACTTGATTTCTACACAGATTTATATATCATTGTCATCTATGACCCGAAAATAACAGAGGTTTTGGTTCAATGGGTTTGATTTGGTTGTGTCAAAAATGTAAGCATACTGTCACTTCATATGCATAAACTTTTATTTTTTTTAAAATAATTTATAGTAACTCAATGCAATATATACTTAAATGACACATGAATTTTCCAATAGAGAAAGGAATCTACTTTACTACTAATTCATATTTTTGAAAATTCGTGCTTATATTGAACATCACCCTTTTGTATACATTTATAAACTTACATACAGTTCTTAAAATGATATATCTGATGATCCAACTTTAAAAATAAAACTTTGAAATCAACTAAAATTGATTAATCAACTTTAATGACTCGATTTATTCAACTCTGATCTCTACGAATTATTCGATATCTTAGTCTGCTCTTTATTTAATCATAGTTTTAAAATAAATCATATCTTTTCAGATCAATCACTGCATATTAACCATATAAAAATTGATTTTCTAAACCACAATTAGATATATTATAATCTGAGAATTAAAAATTTTATTGATAATTAAATAATAAATGCCAGCCTGAACTTGACAGCCGAGAGAAAAGAGACTTATACTATAATTGGTAAAATATTGGGTGTTTTTAAAAAGTTAACACATTAATTTTTAATCTTTAATTGTAAATATTAATAAAATTTTCGGAACCAATAAAGAATATGGAAATAAGGATTATAAATATATTCGTTTTTTGAAAGTTTGGAACAAACTCTGTGTTCACTGTACCATAGTCATTTAGAAATGACCTCATAACTTATTCTCTTACGTTGAAATCAGTATTTTTTGATATTAGACATTTTCATATTGATAAATTGATAAAATACATAATCTTATCTAATAATAATCATCGATGAGATTTATTAAAACCAAACTGCATATATACAAACCGATAGTGCTTATTATATTAATTAGCACTTTTTAGATTATATGACTTTAACCTCAAAGTTCTGTTTACTACTTAAGTGGAAATTTTTGTGGTATTGTATAAAAAAGTATATTCTGAAATCCTGTAAGCTTTCTATAAATGCTTCTCTTAAGTTCATCTTAATAATATTTAACTAACAATATCAACTCAGAATGTAACACAACCAACTACAAATGGGAAATTGTTTGAATTGAATAAAAAGGTATATAAATATTAAGTTTCTCGTATTCTAAAATCTTGTTACTTTTCTATTAATGCAAGTCTTAAGATCATGTTAATAATATTTAACTAAAAGTATCATTTTAAAACGTAGCGCAACAAACTACAAATGGGAAATTTTTTTAATTGTATAAAAAAGTATATAAATATTAAATTTTTTTTGTATTCTAAAACAGTATCACATTTCCGTAAATGCTTCTCTTAAGATTATATTGATAATATTTAACTAACAATATCGATTTAGAATGTATCGCAACAAACTACAAATGGGAAATTTTTGAATTGTATAAAAAAGTATATAAATATTAAGTTTTTCGTATTCTAAAATCCGGTCACTTTTTCATAAATGCTTTTCTTTCATTGTCTTTTATTGTTGCTTATATTTTATTGTTAAATTTTAAATATTAAATAGTGATAATATTTAACTAAAAGTATTGATTCGAAGCGTAGCGCAACAAAGTACAAACACATAACCCTTTTAAAGTCTTAACTACTAAACTAACCACAAAATATGGCATGCTGTGCGGTTTTACATTTGAGAAAACTACAACCTGAAGTTTGGCAAGAAAATTTATTATTCAAACAATGGAATAAATGGAATAAAAGGAGTAGAAGAATATTGCAAATATATGCTACCAAACTGTCAATAAAAACTTCATTTAAGATACTGAATTGCTTTTACAATGAGGGTACACAAAATACAAGTGAGTAAGAAGCGCACCTAAAATGAAAAATAAAGGGCAAACTTTCAGTGGCGGTGAAACAAAAAAACTATTACAGATACTTTTCGAAACGATTGTAACTAAGCATATACGAGTAGCAAGGACGGTAAATAAAGCACAATATTTTCCCAACAAATAAAATCGAAACCACATTAAATTGCCATAATGAATATACACTTGCATATGAACAGTCTCACTTGATCAAATTGATATATATAGGTACTATACTCTGAACTCAACTCAACTGAGTATCTTAAACTTTGTGCAGGGACGTAATTACTTAATTTTTAAACATATCCGTTCCTTACCACTCCGAGTATAGAAAGTGCAGATGTACTTTGTCAAAAATGTGGGCTATGCCATTAGGGCATATGCTACAAATTTTTAAAGGCACCATCATAGAGATGCATTAGCCGTATATATATTGAAATACGAGTACACATACTATACTTGTATGTAAGGGAAAAAATTAAGTCGAAAAAGTTTTAAATATGTTCATCATTCTTATACTTATAAAATGAGTTATAACACAAAAGTCAGTTGCGCTAAACTTGAAAAAGTTCATTATAAAGTATTTTAGCTACTGCGATACAAACTTTTGCAACTTCAAGTAATGTCATGATTGCCTGGAACTGCTTAGTATAAGTGCTCGTATGTTGCTGTCGTTAAGCATTTGCACGAACTTCTGTAATTTTATCAATAAGTAGATACAGAACAGCAGAAGAAATTTTTATTTAAGTAAGTAACGCAATATATGAAAATTGCTATTTCTTTTCAAAGTTATCGTTTGAAGTTTTAATGTTGAAACCCTAAGAAGACATTCACCAAGTTTTGTACGCTTCAGGGCATCCAAAAACTATTTCCATTTTATGTACACATTTTTTATCTGAAATATTTTCTTAAGCACTCTTAACAGCCAACAGAAGCTAAAATCCATTAAGAAGCAGTTTTCGTGGCCATTAAAAACCCATGCCATAAGCCATCAAGCAAACCGCAGATTTTAAAATTTAAGCAAAAAAACAGAGAAAATAGAAAAAATGTGAAATAAATGCTTTCCTATAGTAGCAACATTAAATTTTATATATATTTTAAAATTTGCAAAAAAACTTATTTTATGATTTTAACCATAAAGCGCAAACTGCCACTCGAAATACAGGAAACCGAAACACATATTTTATGCAATTAAATGAGATTAATGTTAAATATTTAAGCACCTACATTAAGGCTTTTCCTGCAACTGTTTGGTGGTTGTGTTTGTCCTTGTAGCGTCCTATCATATTTACTGGCAGGCTTTCAGGCTCCTGCTGCCAATGATGCTTCCGATAATTATCGATGATTACATCGCAAATTGCTTTTGGCTATTTACACAATAACGCTTCGCATTACATTAAAATCGAAATAATTTTAATTAATAATTTTTCGCCAATAAAACTGAATACTTTTATGTTTTATTAATGTATTCGTTGTATTTTTAATGCATTCAATGACGTCACTACAAAAATTAAGCCGAACCATTCGAACCATTTCTTGGAAAAGTAAAAATGTGAAAAGTGTAAAAATTGAATTTATTCAACTTAAGTGAATTTTAAGTGCTTGCTGAAGATAAATTATATCTATAGATATTTTTAAAAAATTTTTATAATTAATTTAAGTTTAAATATAAATTTAATTTAATTTAAGATTAAGATTTAATTTAAGAATAATTTTAATTCGAATTTCAGATCACTCAAACATTAATTTTAAACGTTACTGCACGACTAATCACTTCAAAATTTAAAATCAACTTTAACGAAAACTAAATTTTTACAACTATATTAGGTAAGGAATTTAAAAATATTACATATATATATATATACTATATGCATATATGCAAATAATGAATAATGATAATTGACAATTGTATTCAGATACACAGAAATTCCTTTATATAAAGGTTTTCAGAGAGATGTTATTGTAGCTCACTAAGCACTCTCTGTATCACCGATCTGTTGTTCACCGGCCGCTGTTCTTTTTGGGAACGCCCTCCCCGCTAATGTAAGCTGTGATTGTCCAATTTATTTACCTATGTTCAACTATCTATATCTACCTAGATTTATCTAATCAATATATACAATATGACAATATATGTTCATGTGATGCGGTTAGTAGTCCAAATGTCTGAATCGTTAATTAACATTGTAATATAATTAATCAGTAAAATCTATTGTAATTGTTATAATTTCTTGATTCTTTTTTTTTTTTATTTTGCACTAAGCGCAAAAAAAACAAATAAGTTTAAATAAATGGATGGTCCAATTCATTTTACAAAACTTCTTTTAATTCACAAACCCTCAATATCTCAAGAACGGCTTATTTAAATAGCTCATTTCGTCTTGCAGTTTTGAGTAGAATATATTGTTTTTAATTGGATATGTCCTTGTACGGATGCTGATATATAACCAAATAATCCGACATCACTTCTATATGGATGTGTAACGTTCAGCAAGTCTTCAAACACTATTATTCGCCAGCTAGAAATTGCACAAAACAAGGCTCTGAGAAGACTTTTCAACATTACTATTCGCCAACTAGAAATTGCACAAAACAAGGCTCTGAGAAGACTTTTCAAGACACCATGGTACATTAGGACAAATGACATCAAGATTGATCCGATCAAAAAATACATCAAGGATAGAGTCCTGAAATTATTAACGGAAACTGACAGGCTTACCAACACCGCGTTAACGAATCTCAGAATGGTTACAAGCTCTTTGGGGAAGTATGCAGTATGCAGATCTAAGGTCAATTATTGCTTAGTCTGATGAGGTGATAAACAATAATCCAGTCAAGGCGTAAAGACGGGTTTTGAAGATACCTCGCAATTAAATGCACTGGCTTAAATAGCTTC
The DNA here is from genome assembly GCF_002237135.1 of Teleopsis dalmanni. Lineage (NCBI taxonomy): Eukaryota > Metazoa > Arthropoda > Insecta > Diptera > Diopsidae > Teleopsis > Teleopsis dalmanni. The sequence continues at coordinate 181,607,557 of NC_051847.1, forward strand.
AACATAATTAAAAATTAATTAATTTAAGAATATTGGTTAGCATTTTTATCTTATATATTTAAATTAATATTTTATTTGGAACATCTTTTCCAGTGAATATTCACAATAGACTGATTTTTGAATTTGGCTAGACTGAAACTTAAGATTTAAAATTTTTTTGCGAGTAAAACCTGACTCAAAAGATTTTAAAGGCATTGTTGTTGCTTCACATATTTGCTTTCATAAGTTACAATTTTTTTTTTTGGTATTCTAAAAGAAAAAATTACAGCTTATATAATGATTGAACCATTTTTGGAATATTGGAAATCTCTCTATCCCTCTTTCCCTCTCGCACTATCTCTCTCACTGTATCTTGGTAAATATGGAACCCCTCATCTTATGCAGTTTTTAACATTTCTTGTACCAAAGAACCATCTCTCGCATTTATTTCACTTTATTATGAAATATAATACTGTGTATACATTGTATTTGGTTCAACAATTCACAATTATTCAGTTTTGTAAAACGAACCCAATTAAGTAAATATATATTTGAAGGATTTTATATCATAATTAATAAAATTTTAGAGCTCCTGATTAAAAATGTTAATGGCAAAAAATATTTTTAATTGCAGAATTGAATATTTTACATTTAATGCTTAATTAAGCATTCGAAATTTTATCTAATATCATGCATAAATATTTGCACTTGATGATACGTCCTTTTATCTGAACCTTTTCTGAAATTCTAAAATTCACCTTAATTAAAGCATTTCGCAACGTATCACAATTGCCTAGAAACGGCAGACGGCGAGGTAAGAGGAGCAGTTCATTAAATAGCGAAACATGTTGCATTTCGGAATGTAAATTAATCTGTAGCACATTTTAGTATTTCGTGTTTATTATGCAAATTAGGCGCAGCATTGAAAAGTATGAAGCGGTTGGCACAGATACGAGGGTGGCATGTTGAAAATGGGGTTTTTCCATTGGCAGGTGGTCGCAGTAGATGAAGAAAATTGCAGCTTGCAGCGTTTCTAATTAAACGTACATCATTGTGCAACAGTTTAGTGCACTTGTAAATCATATGGCCTGGGCACCTATTCGAGAATGTCACGAATAGGTAGCGCACACATTGTTTGTGCACGTATAGATATATTTTTTGAGTGATATATGTGCATTTGTAAGTCATTTATCATACAACATAACAGAATATTATATAAGGATCTGTAGAAATTTATGGCGTTCCCTGTGTCTCATTGGATTATTTATGCTTTTTCCCTTTTTAATGAAGCTCAATATGCAGTATTTCTTCTTTACATTCATACTGAATGTGAATGCAAGATAATTTTCATTCTATATAATTTCTTTTTATTCAAACTTTACTTAATCCGCAGTTTTGTTCTAGTCTTCTAATTTATAAGTAGTACACGCATTTTGGATTTGCAGTTATGAGATATTAAGGGTTATTCCGTGGCCTTTGAAGTATGTGCTTCATTAAGAATTTTCGAAATTCAATTGTACCTTTCAGTAATCAAATGTATTTTAAACGATTTTAAGAATATATTGGTGTTATTCAGCTACCTTTAGAAATACATAAATGAAAAATATATGTGTTTATATGTAAAAGAGAGAAACATCATTTCAATAACATCAAGTAAAAACGTTTAGTGGTGACTTATTCAAATTTTCAACATTTCCACACTACACGGTATATGAATTTATCACATAATTACTACATAGTTATACAAAACTCACAGAATTGTAAATATATCAAATTCGTATGTAAGATTCTTCGAAATTAATTTTTGAAACTTTAGAGCAAAAAAGTTTATAACAATCATAATTGAACTAATATATCAAAATTAACAACTTTTGAATATATTTGAAATCTTTTAACATAACATACAATGTAAACTACTTGCGAATTATAAATTTTAATTATTATAATTAAATAAATGAAATTTCTTTAAAATATATAATCTAAACTACTTGCGAATTATAAATTTTGATTATTAACATGAAATATATGAGATTCCTTTAAAAAATACAATCTAAACTACATGAGAATCTCACAACCTTAAATCCGGTTATAACAATTCGACATTTTTCTGATCGCTTGAATTCGAGAGGAATACTATTGAAATGATTATTTATATCAAGTAAGTTTTTTTTTGGTTGGCTAATAATAGATGAGGTAGATATTGATAAATACATCAAAAAGATTGCTGCTTTCTGATTAGTGCTATTATGAAGCAGAACTTAAACAAACAATATAGCGGGATTTCCGAAAATTCTTGATATATCTCACAATTTCACAGCAACACGAATACTACTTTTATGAATTACTATTTATCTTAAGTTCGCATGCTTCTATTCTTGAAATTTGGAAATAAAAGTCACTATTTATTATTAATAACATATCAATGAAATGTATAAAATTATGGTTAAACTTAAAGTTATTATGACATCGCTATGAAATTGACGGCGAAACATAATATTATATCTTCAATGCAACTAAATATCGTAAATAAAACACCAACCCTGTGCATTTCTGATTATTCATATCGAATATATAGTGCATTTTTCTGAGAATGACTGAAAGTGTAGTTCGGCTCCCAGTAAGTGATACTTATATATAATATATAATTTAGAAATTATAAAATCCCAAGGAAAATTTCAAGAAGAAACTCAAAATTGGGAAACATTTACTGAAATATATTACACAAAACTAAAAAAAACTATGCTATCTTCAAATTTTTATATTTTATAAAAAATTCTTATTATGTTACTGAAAGTAACAATACATTCATGTTTATCAAATGACATACCCGAAGCCAGTCTTATAGTTTTGAATAAATATAATTCTCAATTAAAAAAATATAGAGAATAGAGCAATAATGGCTACAGTTTATTCTACTCGATCCTGAAATTATGCACCACAAATCAAAGGTTTTGTATGTATATTTATTGATTTTTGGAACGGTTTCTTGTATATTGCGAATCTACTATTTCCTCGAACTGTTTTATATACGTTGGAACAGAAACTCTGCCTATTTTCATATGATCTGTATTGTTGTTCTTAGGTTTTCGGTTTTTATCTTCACATGATACACTTTTAGTTACTGTATCACCTTCGGACATAGAATGCTGATTAAATTTATTTATTTTATCTATTATTGAGGATTGTTCTTTGTCCTCTTCTAGTATTTCATCTGGCTGTTTGCAACTGCTAACAGAAGTCAAACTTTTGCAAGTTGGAGTAGTATTAATAATATCACGTTTGCATTTGGATGTATCTTCTGTCGATACTTTACTTAAAAAATTTTGTGTTTTATCTGAAGTATTGATGTTGAAATGTAAGTCATCGTTTGGTGCTTTATCAGACAAAACAGTGCTCGATGTGATTATATTTTCTACTAAACTGCTATCAGTTGGAAGACCACTACTCCAAATATCTTTTGATGATATGGGTTTAATTGCAACTTTGAGTGGAAGTTCTGAAGCAAGTTTTTGACCTATATTAGTTTTAATAGAATCAAACTTTGGTATATTAGTTGAAGAAGTGTTGATTTCGGGACTTGTAATCATTACTTCGTATAATTTCTGCGGACTTTTATCAGAGTTACTATCGTACATGATGGAAATATTTTTCTTCATATCCACATAGCTCTGTTTGACCTTTTGAATCAATAATGTATCGCTAAATATTTTATTGTCTGGTAATTTTGTCAAAGGCATAACCAGTTTATCTGCCTGTTTGGAAAAATTTCGCGATTTTAAATACTCATTATCCAGTACATTATCGTAAAGATTAGTTAAACATTTTTGTTGATTATACCCATTTGTTCTGTTGTTAGCATCCTCATAAATTGTAGACATGTTTTCTCGACTTTGTTTAATGTTTTCACTAGTGTTTGTATTGAAACTACTTCCAAGTTCTATGTTCGTTTTCATCGGAATCATGTCTTCATTATGTTTCTTTTTTTCAGTCACTTGACGCAAATTTTTTTGACTAATACTAAGACATTTTAAATCCGCTCTTTGCTTGGTGTTAAGATGACGTTTTGGTATTTCTTCTGATTTCACTAATGATTTATTTGCAGCTAAATCGGGCATTGAAGAAATCGCGCGTATTATAAATTTACGGCTAAGTAAAAAAGTAGTACTGGCAGAAGGTTTACGTTGTTTTGCAATGTAATGGTTAGATGTCATGGTTTCTAATGTATCCTTAACCAAACCTTTAGGTGTCTGACTTTTATCCAAATCATATATAATATGTGGCTGAGAACTGCTATTGTTATCTGTAATATTATGATATAGTAAAGATTTTTCAGTCGTCTTACTTTTCAAATCTTCTTGGCTTATACTCGGACTATAACTATTTTTGATATAATAATCAATTTTTACGTTACTACTAATAGTTGATTTCAACTTCTGATTCGGCAAGTCATTTCTAGTTGCATTTTCAGAATATGCAAATGGACATTTACTGATGTTTGAATTGTAGATATTTAATGATTCTGTACTAAAGTAAGGATTTAAATATCTTATTTTCAAATCTTTGTCAAATTCTTCAATTCTATACGCTAATTCGGTGAATGCTGACTGACTTTTAAAAATTGAATCCTCCGTGTTAGTTATAATAAATGTTTTATTTAGTGCGATTGCATTACGTGAAGTCTCCGAGTGAACTGAAGATACATGTTTACTAATTGTTTCGGATGTACGAATAAGTACAAATTTTTCGAATAGTTCAGTGAATTTTTCTCTTTCCTTTACTATATCAGCTAACTCGTTTAATTTGTTGCGTATCGTCAGCATTTCTTTTTTCATATTTTTTATACGGTTAGAATCTGAACTTCTTTGTTTACACAAAAAACATTTAGTGGATACTAAACTATTACAAACATTTTTTATTTTATCAAATTTTGCCACTACGGCCTTTTCTGAAACAGTTTGAATCTTAGATTTTGTCCCATTTTTACTTATCAGATTTGCCTGACTAGGCAAAAGATCATGTCGCGTGTTTGGACCAAAATCCTGTTCGTACCTATAATCTGGAATTATGCCAGCAAAATCATTACACTCTAATGGAAAAGGAATTCTATTAGGTGGATATATAATATTTGAATCTCCAGTATGTATTTCTTTAAAACATTGTAGAAACTCTTCTCTCCACTTTCGTTGCCGTTTCGATTTTAATGTGTGAATGACTCTAAATTTATGTTTGAATCGAGTGCCCATATTCTTTATTTGCTAGTTTTTATTTAACTTTAAATTTTGTTCCTTCTCTTATCAATTAAATAATAATAATATAAAATATAAACGTTTTATTATTGTTTTTTATAGAACACTTTTATTAATTAAGTTTTTGATGATAATTTCTGAGATAACTATGTTTTTTGTTAAAAAGAAATCTTCAGAAATATAAATTTAAGCTATTTCCTATATACTCGTTTCATTTAAATTTCAATTTATTTGCGAATTGAAGATATTTTTTATATAATAGACTTAAAAAGCGTACAGAGCTTATACTTGACTAACTCTTCACACAGAGGCAGTTGCAATAATGTTATATTAGTACTATGTGATAATTATTTACTACAGAAGGTATGTAACATCAGCAAGTCGGATGATACTAACAGTTATAACATCTTATCCCCTTAAAGATATTGTACTATAGCTCAATTTTAAGTGTACATAATAAATTTTTAATCCATCTACTTGAAGCTATCCCTTTGGTACTTCTTTTATTAATTAATCCCATTAAAACTTTTAAACAGTTAATAAATAAGTAAACAAGAGAAGAAATATCAAGTACTGTATTATTCATATATTCTTAAAACATCATCGATGTACCTGTCTTTATGTCTAAAAGCCATAGAATGACTTGACGTTCTGATTGAGAAAAATAATGAAAAGTAAAAAAAGAGTCATATTTTGTTAAAGCAATATTGATTTGTTTGGTCTTCTATCTACATATTTCTTTAAGGGCAATCTACTTACTCAACATCTTAACTAAAACAAAGAAAGATGAAAATCAGGAATCATATGTTGTTAATCATTATTCTCTTACGAAAGAGGCAATAAACCTCTGTAAAGTAGGTTCTGTACTACTTTTTGTTGACGTAACAGGGCTTAGAGCCCTAATCTAAACCCAAAAGTGGGCACATTAGACCCGACTGACGCCACATCACCTAACAATAATAATAATGTTGTTAAAGCAATATCGATTCGTTTACTCTTATATTCACCTTTTTTAAATTTATTTACTTAATTTCTTAATTGAAACGAAGAAAGAGGTGAATCTTTGTTCAGATCTTTGTCAAAGTTAATATAAAATGTCACTAACGTTCATTTCATACATTGTTTATCTAAGCAGTAACGTCACTCTCCAATGACGTTCTCGAATACAAAATATATATCTATGTACACTATTACCGTTTAACAATATTCTGAACTGCATACTGCAGAACTGCATATTTCAAAAAAATACTGTCTTTTATAACATCGCCACAGCACAGAATATACGATTAGAGAAACTGAACTCTATTGCACCTGATATTTCTATCACGAGAACTATACGTAAACTATACACTTAAAGCTCTGCTAAACATTACACCTTAGACTGTAATGTTTAGCTAATAACCAATTAGCCCTTTTAAAAACAAAATTATTACTAGATATATTTATTTATTGTATTTACCAGCTTATGAAATCTAAAGAATCTCCTAAATGACTCTTGACATTTAAAGTTTATTGTAAAATCTAAAAAACCTAGTATATGATACTTATTTATTTTATTTATTTGTGAGGTTACCTAAAATAATTTAAAAGTTGACTAAGAATAAGGAACTGGAATACTAGGTCCTTCGCCCTGTGCTTATACTCATGTTAAGAATTTTATCTTAATTTTATATGACATGTCTTTGCGTAGATGTATCTTATGTATATAATACTTATGAATTAACACTAAATTAATTAACCAATCATAAGGAACTGGACTACTAGGTCCTTCGACCTGTGCTTATATTCATGTTAAGAATTATATCTAAATTTTATTCAATATGTCCTTTGATAGGTGTATAGCTTTACTATATTATAGTCATTACTCTTGATTGTGTTGAAAAAGACTGTTGTCATTATATGATAATTAAAAATTATAGCAGAATGTTAAAATTACAAAATAAATGATAACGTTTACTTTGATTTATCTTTAGAAATGTGAAATGATTTAATTTCAAGGAAATACTTTTAATGTTAAAAATTTAATTTACATTATATTAAAAAATTAGATGAAAGAACAGTTCTGTGCTCTTAAAAAGAAAATAATTCGTTTTGTTTAAAAATGTAAAATCATACCAATCTAGTAACTTTAGGAATTTGTCATTATGCCAACTCAACTGCGAAATTGTTGCTTCCTGTTCCGGTCAACGCGCACAACCGACAAAAATGCCACGAAAATTTTGCTTGAAATATAAGCAGAAAGCTTGGCTACAAATCAGCAGCAAATCAACAGTAAAGATGCAATAAAGCAAAAAATTATATTCAAAATAAGGAAAAATATATTTTGATCTGCAAAAAAAAACAAACATGTACATAATGTATATGAATGTATATACTTGTATATATGTATGTGTATTAAAAAAATAACTATCAAAAAAGAAATGCAAATAATTTTCCACATGAAATTATTTAAACAACGCGCAACAGCAACCAAATTCGCTTCATGGTACCACAGGAATAACAACTACAATATCTAAAGCAACCGGATGCTCGGAAAGCACTTCCGTGCCGTGCCGTCTGACATCTATTTACATTACACAAGCACACATTCGCACAGAAAGGACTCAATATGAACCTTAAACAAAAAAAAAATAAAAATGAAAACAAAAAAAAAATAGATAAAACTCGAAATACCCAGAAAGTCAGGCAAAAATATTAAAATACCAGTAGCAAAGCCAAAATACCAAATGTTGTATTATTTCGCATCGTTTCAGATACAATAAAAGCAAAAATATTATTGTACATCTTGTGTGTATACTCGCACCAAATACCAAATACCAAAAGTAAAATAAAAATGAAACCAATAAAAAACTGAAAAATAAATAACAATAATATCGAAGTCAATGATGATGGGCTAAATAAGAGGAATACAAGTGGTTTATGTATACAGTCTCTGTGTCTGGAGCAACAGAGTACATTCAATAGAAAAACCAAAAACTGCAACAACAGAGATATTCCAACATACCCGTACACAACAATGCAGAACTCCATTGACATATGGGAATATTGGTTATGGTGACTGTAAATGAAAATCCATTGAGAATTAAGGAATGGAAAAAAAGTTTACGTCCTTAAAACTTTTAACAACAATTCGAAAACACACATTACGCTTCAGACAACATCATCAACACTACATCAATTAAGCAATTTGTGCTTAATAAACTTTTAAATGAAAATTCAGTGAACAAGTTTATACGAACTGCCTTTAATTAAAGGACTTCATACGAGTACTAGACATTACTTCAGGTGTAGTACCTACCATATAACGAAAATGTTCACATTCTTTCATATTTATATCTTCGAATGAAGAACTCAAGAACTTCAAGCAAACATCAAGTTTCCATTGTGATGAGCACACAATGGAATTATGTTACAACATAATCGATATCCCCACCGATGGGACCAGCATACAAAATTCCAAGAAAACAGTGGAAACTATGTTGGGCTTTCATGCTTTCATTAGTAGAAAATAAATTTAATATTATTACCTCTGATTTTTGTGTGTTATTGTGTTTGTATATGTGCGCGTATGTACGTTGAACTCATGTCATAATACATTCTTCAAATATTTAGTTGCAATATTTGTGAAGAATTTATTATTCCATAAAAATGAATATGTGCTTACTCTGCTTTTTTGGTTTCTTACCCAAAAAACTTACCCAATCGTACGAGTATACCTACCCGTATTATGAAGGACTTGCTGGCAGATAGCAAAATATTATTCGTTTAGTATTACTGATAAGTACAATATGAAATATTTGTGATGAAACTGAAATAAGGTAAAGTTGATGTGATATTGCAATATGAGTAAAATTAATTTCCTGTCATTTATTTTGGTTTCTGCACATTTGATCATTTGTGAAATATTTTCAATGTATGTGAATGAAAACATCATTGTGAGCAGGAAATTTGAAAAATTGGGTCCTTTATAGAATTAAATATTGTAGAAATAATGAAAATAAAACAAAACAGAAATCGTTCACTACAACCAATTTGAATTTTTCTTTAAAGATGCTAAAGAAATGCAGCTTACTTTAATATGTAATAATTATATTAAATATATAATTTAACTATAGGTCACTATAAAGTGAGGCATTACTGAAATAAGTTGGACCATTATAATACTGATGTCGATTGCTATAATGATATAGACATTAAACATCTCAGACATAGACGTCTCAGCACAATCTTTGGAATATGTTGATCATAGCACGCTTTACCACATATGTTAGATATCCTCGACACACACTTCGAAAACCCTTGGTGTTGGGTTTTGGTGTTGGGTCACAGCTAAAATTTAAAATAAAATTCAAAGCTTATTGAGTTAAAACAAATATATTTTTATTTGTTCTTGGTTTCTAGTCTGATCGAGTACCATACCAACCATTGCGTTAGACACAATACTTCACTAATGCCGCTTGAGCTTATAATCTAACAAATGGCAGGTTTGTTAGACAGTGGAATGTAAGTTCCTAATTCTTGGATTCTAGTCGAGTACCATACCAACCATTGCGTTAGAACTAATAAACTTCACTAATGCCGCTTAAGCAAACAAATGGCAGATTTGTTAGGCACAGTGAAAGGTTAGTTACTAGTAACTAGTAATTTTTAAGTTCCATCTCCCCTCTCTCACTAGTAACTAATAACTTTTAAGTCCCATTCTATTAAATATTGACTACATCTCTTCAACTTTTAATTTCGACACGAAATTTAATGTCAATTTTTTAACTAGAAACAGCTGGCTGTCGGGAATTGCCTCATTAGCAAAGGGTCCAACCATTTATACTGATGGCTCAAAATAAATAGTGAATAGTAGGTTTTGAATTTTTGGCGCAAAGACTAAATAAATCTTTATATTATATGCTTTGTGATTATTGCTATATTAGTCAGGCGGAAATAATCAGCATTCAGAAGACTATAACTTTTCTAGAAGTTGATAATATATTTGATAAAAATATATAGATACTATCAAATACTCAAGCTTTAAATACCTTGAGTTTAGTACTATTCTCATTCATTGTTTATTTAATGCTACAGATCTCTGAATGAAATAAGCAGTTTAACATTTTTCAACCCTAGATTCCTGGTCATTGAGTTATTTTCGGCAACTGCAAGTACGACGAACTGGCCAGATAGAGTCTTTCAGGTAATCATTTGGAACACTGGCATATAATTCATATCATTCTTGAATTCTTTCTGTGTTGAATAATTTAATAAAAGATGAAAAGACTCAACGATGTGAAGGCTTCTGTTTGCAAGTTAGCCATGTTCCATTAAGAACAAATCGAACACTCTAAATTATATGCATTAATACTAAAGACATCGCTCTTGTGGAAGGTTTTTTGATGGATCACAGCCGATTAGTATACCATACTAGAAAATAAAATCTTCCATTGAATTCTTTCAGGTGCATTGTATAGAAGATGACAAAAATTGCTCACAGCTTTCTTTGTTACTGCACAGCGCGTGTGCGACTGCGACTGAATATACTAGAAGCTTTCTTTTTTGAGAATCTTGGTAAACTGCAGGACCACCCTATTAAGTGCATTTTAGGTTTTACCAATGATTCAGGGTGATTCTTAAACCTTTGAGTTGTTATACGGTCACACAATGGACAAAGAAACTTCACTTCCATTTAAACAAAAAAAAAAGTAATTATTCAGTGCTAAAGACAGATAATCCAACTTAATTCTGTCAGTTTATTTATAAAATATATAATATATATAAAATCTTCAAACATAAAAGTATTAATATATTTTACAATATATTGTTTAATTATAAATAATATATTGATACCTTAAACTAAGAACAATATATATGCATGTTTATTAAATAAAACCTGTAAGATAAGCCTATGTAAGTTCTTTAAACATTAAAACCTCCACTTGTAGATTCATATGCCTTTCTAAAGACTTTGCAGGTCTTAAATTCCACTCAATATTATAAAATTTTCTTCTTGCAAAAATTAAAAAAGTACTTTTCTATATAATTAATAAATATAAATTCATTTAAACTATATAGCATCAAATTCAGAAGATTTCGTTTTAAATAAAATGCATGTGCGAAAATGAAATTGTGGCAAAAAATTACTTGTGTGGAAATTCTATGAAAATGCATGCACATTTTGGTCTGGAAAATAGTTAGAACGTTTCTGCCAAAAATTCCAAATATGTTCTCATGGTCAGTGAAACGCGAGTGTTTTCCATGTACGAGAATGTAAACATTTAGTCGAAAACCGCACAAATTGAATGTTCGGATTAATTGCCCAAAACCTCAACAAACTGAAACTGCACAAATAACATTTCTTACTAAACAATTTAATGACATTTTAAATAGAATATTTTGCAAAAATTAAGACAAAATTAAATGCGTTTTTCGTTTATAAATCTAAAACAAAAAACAAATATTTTGAAATTAAAATACTAACATTAATATAATTATTCATAGAAACGCTAAATAGATATACAGAAATAATACTGCATGCATTAATGTAAAATACTGCTTTTATTAGATAAAATATTTCTATTGTAATAAAATAGATCTTCGTATTTTATTTTACTTATTGTATTTAATTTAATTAAATATAAACACACCAAGTGAGTTTATTAATAAAAAACTTTCACAGTAAATTAACAAAACTCCAGAAAAATGTACAAACATAAAAGTCAAGTACGGCTTTGGGTCGGTTGATTAAATTGAACGGAGTTTTAACGGAGACGGAGTCTTAAATATTGCCTTATTGCTAATTCATGAATCTTTTTTTCCTATTGAGTATAATCCACTCAACTTAAAACAAAATTATAAATTTGAATGTATTAATATTTCACTGCAAGTTTTCTTTAAAATTGTCAAGGATTCGATACACAATAATTCGTTTAAGATACAAAATTCAATATAATATATTCTATTTCCAATGTTAATTTTTCTTTGTCGAAAGTGACGCGACTTATGATGAAAAGGAACTATTTAAAAGTCAGAAGGGTTCGAATAGAAATAAAAAGACAGCAACAGAAATATTAATTAATTTTTTAAAACTTAGCTGACTATACAACGCTAGTGTCGTGTATTGCCAAGTACTTATCGTCAGTGTTCTTAGGAAATATTCAAATTTTTTAATTAGTTTAGTCCGTATATAATTTGTTTGGACTGCAGTTGGCAGGCTTAGAACTCATGCCTGTCAAATTAAAAGCGATGACAAGTCGTGTTTTTCCACAAATAGCTGAGGGTACCAAGGATTCTATTTTCTATTTGTCGTGAATATCGTGAAGTAACACACAAAAGTGTAATTGTAAAAGTAACTAATGCAAAAGGCTGCGTAAGAGATCCCACCAACGGTACAGTGTTACCAACTCACAAAAAGAAATATTTGAAATAATAAATACTGGACATATTTTATATTCTCTAACTTTTTTTGCCATTAGGAAAATTTTTGCCATTTCAGGAAAACGAATTCGAAATAAAATTCCTTTATCTTTAATAATAAAAGTCTCTTTAAAAATTATACTCAATTATTACTTAAATTAAAAAAATTTTGTTATATTTAATAATATATGCATTCTTATCTGTATAAAAATTTTAATACTAACAGAAAATGAAAAAATTTTTAAGTATTTTAGTTTGTTTATATATTAATTTTACGTATTGCCAGTAGTTTATTTAACTAAAAAACTAAATATTTTTAATTAATAAAAGTTTTATATAATTAATTGCATTTTTTATAGCAATTATGTTTCAGCTAATTGAATAAATTTAATTGTTGAAAACCATAATTAATGGCCTACCGCATACGAGGTCATATATGATTTATAATATCGTATACTTTTTATACTTATTATTAATTCAATTCAAATGTAGTTATTTGAAGTGCATTTAGCAAATAATTTCATATAAAACTAAATAAATATAAATCCGCAATATTGAAATAATTCATGTGGTAAAAATTAAATTAAATGCTCAATCCAAAAAAATGTATGCATTTTAAACAATTATAATTAATATTTATTTCGCTGACAGCAAAATAAAACAAGTCAAGATTTATTTACAAATCAGAATAATATGATTTTATATTTAAACAAAAAAATGTTTTATTCCTCTGTATATGAAATGTTACTAAAATGATATAATATGAACTAAAATAATTGACCACATTACTTAATTATTAACAAAACATCTTCTAATAACTGAATAAGTACAATTTTATTGTTTTCTATGAATGCAGATATCTTACTTTACATAGTTATCCTTTTTACTAAACAAATCTAGTAAAATGTTAAAACAGCTGTTAAATTGTTTAACAGCAATATGTTTGACTGAAAAACTAACCAGATCCATTCAGCTGTTGCGCGTAGTGTGGAGTTGTGATAAGCCACCCAGCCATTATAGAGTAAAAGTGCGTAATAGCACTAACTCAAGAAGAAGAAGAAATATAAGTTTTTGATGTTGCAATTCACTAATATTCGAATCCTCTTTATTAAATATAGTAGTTTCTATTAAGTAAAATAGTCACTGCCGTCATAACTGACGTTAAAATCAAATTTAATAAAATTTTATTAAAAAATATAAAATAATTGTGACTAAAAGTTAAAATTAAAATTTATAAAATAAAATCAAATTTTTTTCTTTATTATGAAATTGAAGCTGTATTTTTATTTACCTGACAATTCTAGAAAATAGAAATTTACAGCAGAAACAACGGATGCAACTACACAAACTGAAGCAATTTACCAACTCCGTTTAGCACCTTCGGTACCGATTCTTTTCATTAAATGTAAAAGGACAAGCTCTGTGTCCCTGACAACTACTTAAATTATCTGCATTCAAATAGAAAATTAAATTTAAAATTAGTTTCTGAAATGGCATGTTGAAAGTGCTCTTAGCTATTTTCAAACTAATTGTTGTTGAAATTTTCCGGTAACATTAAATTTACTTCAACTGCAACTTTTCCATGGCTCACATTTGTATCTACGCAATGCAACAGCAAATGCTCGTAATTTTTTATCTACTCTTAATGAAAGATTTTTTTATTTTTAATTTTTTTCAAGTAGCGAACACTTTCAATGTTGTAGGTTTTTAAGTGCATGTTTAAGTGCATTAAAAAGTAGTACGTGCAGTTAACTTCTACCACAGAATATTAAGTACTAGAAACATTCAACATTCGTCAAATTAAATAACTTTTAAATGCAGAAATTGTAAGTTATTTAAATTGCTAATTACGAACATTTCATGAAATATTAAATATTCATAACAGTTTTAAAGTTTTAGTAGATTTAAACTGTTATCCAAATACAAACAAGCATTAGAATAATTATACTTTTTTAATTTGAATAGCTATATTTTCAGACACTAAGCTTACACTGACTATCTATATTTGACTTTAATCTGTTGTTAACTTAGCAGACTATTGGTGCATGGAAGTCATTATATAAATTATGTCTCATTAAAAGAATTAACCCTGCAAAAAGAAGCTTAAATGCTTCCTCAGGATACACTGATAGCAAAGGAAGTTATTAATTCGAATATTTTTTCTTATATTTCTGAAAATTAACTGTAATCAAGTATAAATTTCAAACAAACTAACTTCTGAATGAAAATGCAACATAGCATTTAATATAGTTTAAAAGTGATGCTAATTGTTTTAACCAGACTTAATGCTGTTTTTTACAACTCTGAAAGAAAAAATTACGGCTATGTATAGAATATTATAGTTCAGAAAAATAAAATAAAAAAGTCAATGATATTTATTAAGACTTCATCTTTTTAAATGTTCCTTTTAAAACTTTTCAAACTGAACATTGATAATAAAAATTATATATATTTATACTACTTATCATCTACACGCCTTCTTTATGGAACATTATAGCCGCCATTAAATTTTTTACTTCCAACTGTGTATTAAAAATCAGTTGGAATACTTAACGTCCATCTTATTATCAACATACTTCAGAAAGACACATAAATCAATCATTTGCATGAAATGTGTGATAGATCCTTGAACGTATCAGTGAAGTATAATATTTTCTTATCAGTATAGGTTAGGTTAGGTTATACCGGTGATCCCCAGTGGACCCACTTAGGCCTTTTGGCCCAGTGTGATGCCGTATATAAATTATGAAAACCTCAGGGTTTAAAACCACCTAGAACCTTTTGCGAAGCATAGAATGCTATTTAAAATCAGATTCAGGTCCTCAAGGAAGGGATATAGAACCCAGATTTGTTTCTTTATAAATTATAACAAGGGTATATATTTTTAAAAAAAAATATGTTAACGTACGTATTCAGTACCCATACGTTAGGGATATTGCTGCTAATCTCCCTAAAACAACACAATAAATCAAACATAAAGGCCTAAGCTTAGCCCATAAACCATTACCAACCCCTCTAAAAGTATGAATGAAGAAATATTTCATAATATTCAACACGCCCTTATACTGCATTCTAACTACTCCCATATGTATCCATTAATAAAGTTCTTGCAATAATTGATTACTATATTACTATATTACTGTATTAACACTGTTTTATAGAAAAGGATCAAGTTCAAATCTATTTGTAATATTTCCAAAATGTAAAAACGAGTCCATTAATTGAAGAGGTTATAGTAAAAATCTTTTTTGGATTATAAAAGTAACTTTATGGATCAAATTTATTTCATAAAATCACATGTATACGAACATTACTGTGAAATTTGATTTAATTGAATAACATATAATTAAGTAGCATATATATTAATAAAGTTCTGAATTAAAGAAGAAAAAAATCGCATACGAATAATTTTTCGATACAAAAATGCAACAAATTAAATTGTTTGATAAAGCTATTCTGGATAAATCTTTGGCAAGTCTTCAAAATTATAAGAAAATAATAATATAGAACTATTAAAAATTTCTAGAAAGACTGAAATATATTTATAGTCTATAAAAGTAATTTTTCTAATAACAGAAATCGTACATTATAAGCAGTCGATGTAGATATAGAAATTGCTACAAATGTATCTATTTATATACAGTGACTCCATCGCATAATCGGACAAGCTTTTGTTCGACATAAATGTGCTCTAAACTTTAAAAAAAATCCTAAAAATATGATTTTTTTTTGCTTTAATTAATACTTAACATACGTATCTATCTGAATTATAAAAAAAATTAAAACATTTCTCATAATAACTATTAATTTAAAATAAAAAACAGAACCAACACAATTTTTTGGGCACAACGTATAATCGGACAAAATTAAGCATTCATGCTAAAAATACTGTTATTTTATAAATATGCACTTCAAAACTACAATAATAATTGTCAGAACAATGTTTTTTACATTAAGATAAATATAAATTATAAATTATATAATTGTAACATAAATTAGTATTAAAATAGCACCAAATGGAAAACAATCTACTGTCGAAATTAGGCAATTAATAATTAAATTGAATTTCGAAGGTAAAACCGTTAGAGAAATTGTCAATTTAGTTGGAATAAGTCAATCTACTATTCAAAACATTATCAAGAGGTCCCATGATGAGTTTAGGCTGGCCAATAAGATCAGAGCAGCTTAAGGCACTATATTAAATGATCGAGAAGAGCGTTCGATATTGAAAGAAATAAAGAAAAATCCTTTCAAAACCGCAAAAGACCTTAAATTATCATTAAAATCCCGCCCTGGGAAAGATATATGCTTAAATACTATTCGCAATACATTACATAAATTCGATTATCACGGAAGAATTGCCAAAAAGAAGCCGTTTATAAGTATTAAAAATAAAAACAAAAGAATAAAATATGCTAAGGAATATTTACTAAAAACAGAAGGCTTTTGGAATCAAGTAAATTGATGGTAAATCATCTTAAATACATTTTCATTGATAATTTTCATTTTTTTAAGGTTTTGTTCACTGATGAAAGTAAATTTAAACTGAATAGATCTGATGGTAAGATGTTTGTATGGCGTAAACCAAATGCAGAATTCAATCATCACAATACAAAAATCACTATAAAACATGGAGGAGGCTCTGTTATGGTTTGGGGTTGTATGTCGAGTGCGGGAGTAGGTAATTTGCATTTTATAGATAGTAAAATGGACAAATCTGGATACCTCGACATTCTGAAACAGAATGTAAAGCAAAGTGCAGAAAAATTGAGTATCGCAGAAAATTTTAATTTTTATTAGGACAACGAACACAAGCATACGTCAGGCGTAGCAAAGGTTTGGTTGATCCATAACTGCCCCAAATTCATAGACACACCTGCACAGAACCCAGACCTTAATGTAATTGAGCATCTTTGGGAGGAATTAGCTAGAAGAGTGTACCAAAAAAAATTTAACACAATAGTACAGCTAAAGGAGGCTTGACTCGAAGCATGGTATTCAATTGAGCCAGAAGTGTCCCAAAAATTGGTAAAAATCAGTTCGAAATCGTCTTCAGGCCGTTGTGGATAACAAAGGATATGCAACAAAATATTAAATGCCACATTTCTGCATTTTTAACATGGATGCTTAATTTTGTCCGATTATACGTTGAGCCCAAAAAATTGTGTTTGTTCTGTTTTTTACTTTAAATTAATAGTTATTACGAGAAATGTTTTATTTTTTTTTATAATTTAGATAGATAAGTATGTTAAGTATTAATTAAAGCAAAAAAAATCATATTTTTAGCATATTTTTTTAAAGTTTAGAGCACATTTATATCGAACAAATGCTTGTCCGATTATGCGATGGAGTCACTGTATATGTATACATACATTTAATTTTTTTCATTTATTATAGAATATTTATTAAGAAAAATTTTTTTATATAATTATTTTTATTTTACTGATTATTTTTAAATGATGAATATATCAAATTTCTCATATTTTAATCTAAATTATTTCTTTCCAATTAACTACAACTTCTCAGTGAAAATACAGATGTTTTCGCACCCTTCAACGAAATCCTTGCTACTAGTGGTGCCAAACTTCGTTACTTTTGGGTATTCGTACCTACCCGTTACTTTTCGAGTATGTATTCGTTACTCAGTATTCGTTACTCAGTATTAGTTACTCAGTATTCGTTACTGCGCTTTCGTTACTGCGGTTTCGTTACTTCACGATTCCGATTAACGGCGCTTAGGACCGTGGGATGCTTAATGTTTAAATGCTTTCTCAAATTTGAAGTAGAACCACCTTTTATTGAATAGTTTGTTCCACATAATCTGCATTTAGCTTTTTCACTTCCTACTGGTTCAAAATGAATCCAAATTTCACTTTTTTTATTATTAATATTTTCACACATTTTTAATAAATTTGAAAACGAACAAAATTTTTGAATAAAGTAGTTGTTATTAAACCGCGAAAACAGCTGTTGAAAGTAATCGTTACCAAGTACTCAAAAGAGTAGGTAAAACGAATACTACTCATTGGTAAAATGAGTAAAAGTAACGAATACAATAAAAAGTTTGTATTCGTTACTCCGGTATTTCTTGAGTAACGAATACAAAGTAACGGATAATTACTTTTTTGGCACTACTACTTGCTACGCCACTGGCTTATCGCAAACAAATTTATAAAAACAATAATAAAAAAATTCACTTTTTATCGTTGTTGATATGACTTTTTTTATCTTTTTCATAACTCATATCATTTTAAAGAACAATGATAAAATAAATTTGAATTAATTTAAATAAAACAAATGCTCTTAACTTTATACGTTTTTTCGTTTATCTCAATTACGGAGCTGAGTTGAAAATTGATAATTTATAGGTTATTTTATATTAACTTATTTAAAGTAAGGTAGATTTAATTTGGAATAATTTTTCTATCAATTGTAAATTAAAATTGAATTCATTTAATTCATTCAAGTTTGAAATATTGGTTTGGAATTGAAAATAATTGGCAATTTAATTTGAAAGGTAAACTCAAATTTATGGCATGTATAATTTTAGAACATTACCTAAATTGAGGGAACTTAGAATGGGATTTTATATACATTTATATTGAATATATAGATATAGAATTGAATTTTAGTTTTAATTTAGCACGATTTTTTATAAAACTTGTCCTATTTGCATAATTATTTCCTGCCTTGACCAATGTCATCACGCAGCATTTGCAAACTTGTACTATTTTATGTCATAATAATGCAAATATTAACATTTTATGTTAATTTTTTGTTGTTGTTTTCACTGATAACCACTACAACATGTTGTAATAAAACAAAGTATCACAACTTTACTTTATTTATTTAAAAGTAACTTACAACTGCACTTTCAATCCAAAGTCAAGAGTGTAAATAAACAAAAACATAGAATAAACCATTACCGCAACAACAAAACAATTGTCACATCTTCCTTCTCCTTACGTTCTTGGCATTTATTTTTCTAATTAGCACGTCACCATAAAATTTGGCTTGAACTTATTGGAGAACAGTAGCCATACACTTGTTCTCTTATTAGACAATAAATTTTACACCTTATCGTTAAATTCGCACAGCACACGACATACACACTCACATTAGCACACTGGCACACACAAAAACATACAGCAAATTGCACTTACTTTTGTAAATAGTATCGTAAAACGGTATATGACGTCGTCGTCACTTTTATTTGCAAATCAAAACAATGCCCGAAAATTCGCTGATACTTAAACGATACGATCCTCTCTGATCGTAATTTACCGTACTAAACACTGTGTGACAAATCGTTTATTCTAATCAACAACAACTCAAGTTAGCTCAACTTAACTTGGCAAAACTTGTACAGAAACTAAAACCGTTGGTGAAATATATCGAATAACAGTCGCGCATATTGGGCCAGAGAGTTCAGCGCTCTGACATTAGACAGTTAAGTAGCAGCAGTCCGCGATACAGTCGATGGGTTGACTATGGCTATGACTATGGCTATGGCTATGGCTCCATATTTAATACGAGCACACATTATCATTTACATATAGAAATGTTTGAATAAAAATCGTCGTTGTGCATTTGCTAGAGAGACAAGCATGAACCAAACAGATCTGATAGAGCTGCTGATTGTAGTATTGCCCGTTGTGAAAATTAAACTAAAACCAAAATAAATATAATTCAATATTTGGAACGGAGGAGGGAGAGAACGATTAAGTGCGCATCTGGTTACGGATGTTTAAAGCTATTGAGCGTGCACATACATACATATGAAAGAAGAAGAATAGTTATTATCATACATAAAGCTTATTGTTGTTGTTAGTGTTGAAGGCATACGATGGTAGTTGACAGCAATCAGCCGTCAAGCTCCAACAATCAAAATCGCGCATAAGGGGTTATTTTATTATTATTCTTTTTTGTGTTTATTTGTTGTTTTTGTTTTTGTTTTAACCGTAGAACTTAGTTTGGCTTTATGTTTTGTGGTTGTTTTATTTTTGTTTATGTTTAAAATCGCTTTGTGTGTGTGGTTGTGTTGGAGGTGGTGGTTGCTGTTCTTTACAATAACAACGTGCACAACTGTTGAGCGTGCTTCATTTGAAGACTACAGAGTACACACATGCTTATATTTATTCACTTATAAATGTATTTACTCATATTTATTTACATTTTATATTTTGTTTGTGTGACGACAACGACGACGACGACTACGACGACTGCGACTGGCTAATTTAATAGTTTTATTAAATGGGGGAGCGCAATTCTGTTTGAAGTGCACTAAAGTCAATCGCGTATGGAAGTGTAGCAAACAATATCTGCACTTTGTGAACAGCTCAACAAGGCAGACTCGGAACAAAGCCAGCAACAAATTAGTAATAATTATGTTTCTTGTTATGTTTGCTCTGGGTGTACTTTTAGACCGAAACAAATTCAATATTAATCCAGTACACACAATTAGCGAATTGTAGAGTTTTTCAAAAGGTCAAAGTTGTTGCGGGAGGGAAGGGGAGAACGAGTTAATTTGCAAATTACTTGAAATTGTTTTTAATTAAAATTTTATGCGAACTCAAAAGAAATTGTAATTGAACAATAATTACACTTAAAATTTATAATTATTTAATAACATTTGCAAACATTTGTACTCGTTTTACAGTAAAGAATTTGTATTCTAGAATTTCATCCAGACGTTATTTTATGAATATACAGTACAATAATATTGAAACACTCACTGGGCTCTCATATTAAGTATCGACAAAAATTTAAAAATACAGTATGACCTCGATTAATGCAACCCTAGAATATCACAACCCCTTGGTTTTTGCAAAATTGACTACCGCGAAGAATGCAACTTTTGCTATTTATTTTCTTCTTTTGCATTCTTAATATTTTATTTGTCATTTATGTGTATTTATTTGATCTTCTATACTCAATCATAAGAACTTGAGAACACACTCTCGGAGCATAAGAATATTATGAAATCATGAAATTATTTCGGATGTTCTTTCTAAACAAGAAGAGAATGAGTGGGTCAACGAATTCTCTATGGAAAATGTGTCTCTATGGAAAATGATTGACATCGATTCAGACTCGGAAACTGAGGCCATGCAAATACACTTAAAATCAAAAATGACGTGGCAATAAATATACTTAACTCATGCATACAATGAGCTGAGGAAAATTCCACTCCTCTTACAAAAGTTGTAATACTTAAAGATCTAAAAAATAAGGCAGTTACAATATCTCTTAATTGTAATAAAAAGTAAGCTGATATAACAAGTTATTAACATAAAGTATGATTGCAATTATGTTGTTATAAATACAATAAGTAACATAATAATATCATCGAACACCGTCGTTCCATTAATCGAGGTCATACTGTATTTTAAATTTTCGTTTTTTGCATAGTTATTCGTAAGTAGATCCTTAGGATCATTGGTATAACTTAACTAAACCTATTAGTAAGTAATATTATAAACTGGTATGGCCCAAATCTTGCTTTGTTATATAAATTTAAACTCCCTTACAACCGATTTCAATTTTCACACATTCATTACATTACTCTATCAGGTAAACTATTATGGCAAATTAATTTTTGAAGTTTTCTAATAATTTGTTCACATGGTAAAAGTTAAACCAAATTTCTAAATTCAGAATAAATTAGTATTCACATGGCAAAAGTTGAAAAAGATTGTGATATTTAGATTAAATCATTATTCACATGACAATTTTGTTAATCATAATCGTCAATCAGAAATTTAAGAGAAATATACGAACAAGAAAATATAAAATATTATGTGTTAAAAGTGGTATTGGAGAACATGTTGCACCAAAAATTTTATTAACAATAGATCCTAAAATATTTCAAAATTCTCATTCATTGTTATTGTTATTTGTAATATTACAATCTAGTATAGGTCACATCTTTCTTTGTTCTATATTTCTGAACACCCCTGCGATCGTTTAAGATTTTTACATATCCATTACATGGGTTCATAAGTTGAACTGTTATGATCATCTTTGAAATCTAAGACATGGTTTAAGTGGGTTCCAGACTTACACTGTGATTTTCGATGCTTTTCATTGAGTGCAAAAATGAAAACCAAACCCAGAAATGTATTTCCAGTAAATACGTTTAAAAACAGTTAACAGATGGACAACAGCTGCAACTAGGTCCAGATTAGCAAACAATACACATTACTTAGGACCATTTGAAACTAGAAACAAATATACTTCACAATTATATATATTATAATTCAGAAGTACCGGAATGTTTTAAAAACTCAATAGTGCTTGCACTCTTTAAACGAGGTTAATTTATTTTATTTTCATATGGCAACGCAAAAATTTGGTGTATAATATCCTAAACGTCATAAAATATCGAAAACATATGTCAGTTTTATATTCAATATTTTTATCCAAATTTTGCGGCTACTAAAAAGAATTTTAAGTTTTAATTTAAAATTCTAAAATTTTAGAATTTAGAAAATATTTTAAAAGACATCCGTTAAGCTTAATTGACTTTCAGTGAAGCATATTCATGATTTATCTGCCCTTTTGTTTTTATACATCAACCTAAAAATATTTATTATGTTTCTTTTGTTTCCACCTTTACAATAGCGTTTGCATAAGATATATATTTTATAAATAAAATACATATAATACTCGTACTTTCCATATATCATATAAAAAAAAATCGCATTTTTAGAAGACTACGCACTAGCTCATCTCAATAACACTGGATAATGTAAAAGGTATCTTCAATATGAGTACTAGAGTTGCTGATAATGGGCAAAAATAACACGTATTGATGATTTCGAACATCCAAAATTCAAATCTCACTGGCAAGATTTATTAGATTAAATCTATTTATTTAAAAATGCCTACTGTATTTAATTCATCGATTACGCTAAAAATGGAAGAACTATTTACTTGTAGTATTTAGCAAACATTTAGAGAAAAGTCAGACCGCTGGGCCTTTACGAGTTGGCGACAACTACCGCATTCGAATGAACCAACCGCAGTACGATCTTCATGATGACATTGATATAATTCAGCGGCTTGGTCATACCGTGAGAATGGATGAAGGTTCTTCAGCAGAAAAAGGTATTTAAAACAATAGTTAGAGCAAGAAGGCGTAAATGTAGGCTGTGTCTCCAATGGAGTGATCAAGTGGAGAGAGCACTAAGTGGACTCGATGCACTAGATTGGTGAAGACGCGCACGCAGCAGAGGCGCCTGGACGGACATATTGCATCAGGCCGAAACTCGGTAACGTGTAGTTAGAGCCAAATAAGAAAGTATTAAGCAAAACTACTGTTTTTCAGAGTATGGTGTATATGGTGTATAAAGTCCATGCAGAGTCCTTCTGCATTATAGAACTTATGGTATATTACCTTAAGTAGTTCATTAGATATACAAAACAAATATTTATATTAAATTATTTCGAAATGAAAGTAATGAGTGCTTTCTTTGCAAAAAGCAATTCCATTTTTATTTAGTCATATTTGTTTCAATATTAATCACAAGATAAAAGAATTAACAATCTTCTACAATGTTAAATATTTTGATAGATTTATATATTCATGTAATTTAGTAATATGTCACTAAAATAACTTGACCGATTTCTTAGCATATTACTTTTAAGAATAAGATTTTAAAATTGTTTTAAAAATTATTGTAAATGTGCTCACCTTTTTCTTTGTCAAAATTTGTAGTCACAAGATTAGAACCGCCGCAGTTTTTACATTTTTCGATTGCTGCTTCAGCACTAATCATTAAAATGAATTATGAATTAATATTTCTTTAATATAATCATTAAAATATTTTACTTAAACACAAAATTATAGTTATTACTTATTTAAATGTCATATCACCAAAGCACTTACCTACTCAATGTAAGTATTAGAGAACCTTGAGGCTTGTATTGCTTAATTACGTTTAATAATTGCTTTTCATCAAGAAACATTTTAGCGGATTGTCTTTCCTACAATTTTATAGTAATTTATATTATTAAAAATAAAAATTTAATTATCGCTGACAATATTTTGCTTACATTACGAGTATTTAAATTATTTTTAGCCGTTCTTATGGAACAAAATTTTAACATTTTCAATTTTATTGACCACTCAATCTGAATGCTAATACCGAACTAACAACGAAACATACTTAGATTCTAGGGGCGTTCTTGAGTAGAGCCTATACTTTTCCCAATGTTATTATCATTGATATCAAAATATGTTAAAAATGATTTAGAGAGTAGAGATAAGTGTTTACGATATGCTAATGATCTTCATATTTAAGAATTATTTAAAACAGATGTCTTCCATACGTCCGTGAACTAATTAACAATGTATCTAAAATTTTCAAATTACATATTAAAGTTTATTTATAACTTAAGAGACATATGCATACTATCAAAATAATTCTTAAATATTGCATTTATTAGTGGTTTAAAAATTTCATCATATGAAATTCTTTTAATAAATATTTTATGATTCTAGACTTGCATATATTATTTTATTTTACGCCATTTTCAAAATAAAATTGTGTTTAAAAACGTTTAGTGTTAATGATATCTAAATATTTGAGTGGTATGAAATAAATTTATAAATGGTAATTTAGAAACCAAATAAGAAAAGTCCACATAATAATTGCACCTGCAAATCAGTATTTTCCTTACATTATATAAAAAATGTGCTGTACAGACAATATAGAACATATTATTTCAGTTGCAGTTAATTGAGAATATACGAGAATATACAATTTGTCTACTATTGGTTAAAATATTCGTCAGCACTAATGGCGACAAGTTCTCAATTAACCTCAATTAAATATTTTTCACCTAACCACAGGTTTTCGGGTTTCTACACAGCGCTCCAATATGATGCATCCATCAGTGCTTGTTATGTGTAATATCTTAGCTTACTTATTTTAGTGACTATCAAGTTGGTTGGGTATTCATGACAATTTTGATTTTACGATTATAATATTGCCTTCAGATTTCGTTATATTGTCGGCCGTCCAAACACCAATGATGCCGAACGCGCTGCTCATCTAAAATGGGTGTTGAAACCTGAGAACATAGTTGTCACCTCAAAGCTTTTAAAGAAACGTGTCGACTTTATTTTAAATAAACAATCGCCTATGAAAACAGTTTTTTGGAAAGTCGATACTCATTTGCCGACAGTTGACCACAAAACAACAATGTATCGATAAAACGGTCTTTCTCCTTTGGTATGTAATAATGAACGAAGCTTGGACCACTTCACTTCAGAGTGGAATCGACAGTCAGCTAAGTGAACAGCAGCCAGCAAACTTCGCCGATAGCCGCCAAGAAGGCCAAAAACGTATCAGACAACTGCCAAGGATATGGCGTCCGTATTTTAGGAAACTCGTTAAATTTTGTTTATCGGCTACCTTGGAAAAGGTCAGATCGTCAATATAGATCGCTAGGTAACCAAAGAAGAAAAAAGTAATTTTCCAACAAGACAATGCGCCATGTCACAAAGCCAAATTATATGAATTATACTTCGAATTGCTTCCGCACCCAGGATATTTATTAGATTTGGCTACAAGCGATTACTATCTGTTCGTTGACTTCAAAAATGCTCTAGAGAAAGAGATTTGGAGCCGATGAAAACAGTATAAGGTATATTTTTTACTCGTCTCATCTCGTAATACCTCTTCGATGAGACTGCATTGCTGTATAAGATCGAATTTTACAATAATTGTTGTTTTATTTGTTAACCCAAGGACTTTTCAGCCGATATGTTTTGTAACAAATTGAAAGATTAGTGCACACTATAGGGATACATTTGGGTTTCTATTTACGAAATCATTTTTACAATAGTTGTTGTTTTATTGGATAACCCAAGGACTTTTCAGGCGATATATTTTGTAACAAATTGAAAGATTAGTGCACACTATAGGGATACATTTGGGTTTCTATTTACGAAATCACTTTAAGTGTTTTTGTAATCCAAAATAGCGAATTTTTTTTTTATTGGTTAAATTTTTTTGAAAATAAATATTTTTCATTTTCGGCTGACTTACATTTCTTCAAAATATTTTACTTTTCGTACTTTCCTTAGCTAAGTATTGGTTACACCAACGCTAGTATAAATGCAATAAAAGTATAAAGTATTAGGCATTTTTTATTTGGGCACATCATGATCTCATTTCTAATTGACTTGTTCTTGTTAAAGTTGGAAGATTTTTTTGAACAATCCATGAGATTAAATAGATATATTTTCCATTGATTGGAATATATCCCATTGTGAAGAAAAAACAATTGACACAATAGACCCATTTAGTCGAATTCGACTCATTGTTGTGATTAAGATATATATACATATATCATATTCTATCTTTCATCTAATAGTAGAGATGAAATATTTATAATATAATTTTATAAGTACACAATTGTCTATAATGGTATTACAATATAAATATATACAATAGAAATATATATAATATAAATATAAATATGAGGAATATTAGAAATGTTTTTAGTTTTAGATGCATAAAGCAAGAAATTAGTCAAACGCTAAGCTTTAAATACAGTAAAAATTTTATTTAATTTGACAATTAGGTAAGTCTTTTTTTTATCATTGTTCTTATTATTGTTCTTATTATTGTTCTTGTCCTTGTTCTTTCTTGGTAAGTTATTGTCGTCATTGTAGTTGTATTTGTTTTGTTATCACCTCTTTTTTTACTTTTTCTTTGTGTTACTGTTTTTGCTTGTATAACTGGGAGTGTCATATACTCTTGCGTTGTTGTATTTGTTTTTATGACACTGTTGTGTTTGTTAGTGTTTTTTCAATACTTATTGTAGGTTTCATTCTGATTAATGCTAGTGTCATTATTAACATTGATATGTATAATAAATCCATTTTTTTAATTTAATTATGTTATCAGTACTTTTAATAAAAACAGTTTATCGAATATATTGGCAACATTCATAAATAAAACTAAATTTAAATTAATTTTAAATTTAAATTTCACATTTTTATAATTAAAATTCTATTTGTTTAAAAAATGCAACAAATATAAAAATAAAGTCGTTTTTACTTACCTTAGTTTATTTTGCCAGCAGATTTTGCGTTTCTGTGTGTGTGTGCATTCCCACCTATTTATGCCATTACACATACTCGTATTATTTTAAATGCATTTCGCATCAAAACAATTATCTCAACACAAAAGTATTACAATTTTAATTTTATTTTATAATATTTAAAAAGTAACAGCTTAAATATTTAACATATTTAAGAAATCGCTTGTTTGTTTTTGTAATGCATGTTTAAGAATTTCAATATGGCGTGAAGGTTGTCCATTCCGCTTCAAAAAATTATGGAAAATTAATTTTAAATTTAAGTTTTGTATATGTATTTGATGTCTTTATTTAAACTTCCTTTAAAGTATAACACACATTACATTTACATGCAATTAATTTATTATTTTTAAAATGTTAATTGAATTAATATATTAAAAACAATTTTCGCGATTTTTATTTATGTACACTAATAACGGTAGTCCTTTTCTTACTGATGCCCAGCGACTAATGTCAATCACTTATTTGTTTTTCGGCGTAATCAGATCATTGTTGTTGTTGCAAATCTAACATCAAATGGTAAGCTTACTCCAAGCGAATTGGTGATAACAACAAATATACAGTGTAAAGTAACCTTTGGTAATTGTTAAAGGGACGTTATAAGTGTCACTAATAAACAGGGAAATATTCACTAGTAAATCAAAGGATTATATTCAAATTGTTACATATGTTAATTAATTTTTATGTTTAACCATGTGTACTGTATATTTTTATTTAACTTGTACTTTATTCTTTTTTTTTTATGATTAAAGTTAGTTTGTAAAGAGTGAATATATTTGTGTGTTACTAAAATTAAATTTGAGGTATTTATATTTTTAATAGTCAAATATTCTGTCATATCAAGTATCCAAATTCTGACACTTCCTGAAGTGTCAGAAAAATAATTTGATTGACTTAACCAGATTTTAACTAAATCGCAGGTCAAAATACCACACATGTTGGTTTTCATATCTTCTCTACCACATAAGCTAAAATTTTTCTAACAAAATGATAAAGTCAATTTAACTAGTATGTGGCCAGAGCATATGTTCTGAGTGTACGAAGGCAATCATTTACAATATTAATATATGAATTATGTACTGAACATTTACGGTTTATGGGACTAAATAGAACAAGTAATGAACTCAGTTATATGAACTTAAAAATAATATCAACAAAAGAACTTTCAAAGACGATTAACATAAAGCTGTATAAATTTATAGTAATTTGTTCAAACTTATAGTGAAATATCTGCATTAATAATATATTAAGCTGTACAAAATATAGATAGTTTTCATTGTTTTTTTTTACAAAGAATTTTGCAATTACATATATCTGTTAATATGCATTCACTCATCGTTCATACGCCTTAAAAATCTTAAAACTCTTTGACACATTTTATAGACTTTATGATTTAAAGAGATCCTTTAATACTACATTGAAAGATATATGTTAGTTTTATTTAATATTAAATAAAAGATCAACTTTGACAGATATTATTAAACGTATCTTATATGTCGCTCGTCTAAAAGAAAGTTCACGTTTGTTATAGAAATAGTCAAACGCTTCAGTCTTATAACTCAGTATATAACTCAGGGATGATTTGTCACCGTTTGCACTCCTTATTATGGCAACAACAAGAATATAAAATTTGTGATAAGTCTCAGAGAAGGTTACAATATATGGTTCTTAGTAAAGAAAGACTGGAAATGCGTACTTTGTCTAAGTTTAAGAAATCATATACATTCCGTACCAGGAGCAGAAAAATATTTCGTTACATATTTCTGATAACAGTTTTGGCATACGGTCGTGCTACTTTAGAAAACCTTATAACGCTAAGTACTGGAAAGGGTTTACTTTTGAGACCTAACTCGTAAGTATATTATAAAAATATGCTTTTGATGCGATTGTTCGTTTAAGCAATCCTTTTCATTACTGCATTGAAAAGTGAAAAGATTACCCTATTATTATATACAGTGGGTAAAATGAATCCTGTATGAAAAATGTTACGGAAATCCTACACAATTTTCTAGAATCAGATTTATAAGATTCCTAGGTCAGTCCGTAGGAATTCTATACCCATCAAATTGAATGCGTTTTCATAATCGATACATGTACAATGCAAATTGCAGCATTATTCATGATTGCTCAATGATTATTTTAACCAAACATGGTACACAACTAGTTGTTCTTACCCTGGAATTGAGGCATTGTTTTTTTGCTTTTAATCACTTTTGTAGCTACTACCATATAATCTTTCTTATTTTGGTTGCTTTTAGCCATTTCAGTAAAATTAATGAATTGGTTTGATTGTTGGCTCAATTGTTTTTCTCTGAATATTTCTTATGGATCTTATGGATGTTTTCTTATGGATCTTTCATCACTGTTTGTAATTGTATTAGAGCTTGATGAACTTATTACAGAGACTTGTCTTGAGTCTCAAATACCCTTTTCGCTGGAATTCCATTATCCATGTTAACGAATGGATATGGCCATCTAATGAACGCGCTGGATGGTCACTGAGTTATATCAAATCGAATTATATCAATAAAACTCGTACAGCTTGTGGTTCATTCAGATGCAGTAATCGTCGTCAAATATAACGAAAGATATAATAAAGAAGAAAGAGAAAATTACCTTTCTCTCGAAAACTTTTTATGCTTCTGATCCGTACAGATGTAAAGACGAATAGAAATACAAACGACCTATAAAAGCGAGCTCTACATTACAATGAGCCCCTAGGGGCACCTACTGGCAGTGGATCACTTAAATATTTATGATCTATATAAAGTAATAATGAGTTCGGAAACCTGGGGTTAGGCAAGCAAGGAAATGAAATATTTTGAGTTGAAAATGGATTTATTTTTGATTTCTAATTACTGAAAGTTTATAATGCCTCTACGAATAGAATAGTTTTGAAATTTAACAATTAAAAATAAAAAAAAAAAAAAAACAAAATAATTAATTAATTAATTCAATTATTCTACAGCTGGTTTATGATTTCGTTCTAATATATAAATACAGGAAGTAAAATTGTTAATAAAAACTTTCATAGCAAAAGTAACAAAACTCCAGCAAAAATATGCGAACAAAAAAGTCAAGTACGGCTTTTGGATCAGTTGGTTAAGGTTGCGCTGATTCTGAGCTTCACATTTGGCAGGACCCGATTCGATTCCTGGTACTTGCAGTCTCAAAAATAATTATTTACGAATAATTAAATACAAGAATTATTTCCAAGACCACTGATGAAGGGTATTTGGCAATACTCGAAACAGCTGTATGGTAAGCCAAAAATTCAATTAATTAAAATAATTTAAAAAATAAATTTTTGTTGTTGTTTCACTTCTGTTCGAAAACCTCTTTATGAAAGTTTATATTAAATCTATTTTCTTATTTTTTCTATAACACACCTAATTAAAAATTTTAAGTTTTCTTATTTTTGAAACTAAGTAATACTTTTGACTTTTTATTTTTGCTGCCTTTAAATATTCTTGGGGTGGATAATATCGCTTAAAATTTATAGAGCTCCGTTTTTAATCTACTGCAGAGATTTATGTTTTTATTATCTTCTATGTCAGATTCTATGTCAAAATAAAGTTATATTTATTTAAATTATATACATAAAAGCCTTTATTTTTTCACTTTATATAAAGTGGATTTTATTTTAATTAAGGTTAAGGTTAATTCCAGCCTTGAATTGGAACACAGTAATAAAACTTATGAAATAATTTTATATATATGGCACCTTGAAAAATAAAACATGTTATATTAAAAAAATTTATTTATTACTAAAAAATTTGTGGTAGAAAAGTATTACGTATAATAAATTCATTAACTCATTGGACAAATACCGCCATTTTCTATAAAAACTTCCAGACACGTTCGATCAACTCGATCCCACAGCAAAGATCCAAACCTTCGTGCTGTATAATCCACAACGAGAATAGCTTTGCAGTTTATACAATGATCCCGATAATGAAATAAAAGACCAACAGTTTGATGAACTATACTATCGGAGTATCCTGGAGCTGAGCGCCACACATTATGGTTTCCCATTTCTACTATAGCACGAGTATTTACTATGCATTTGCTACGATCGTAGGCGGGCATAATTTCGACAGTTCGACGAACTTTCGTTTGTGTATAGAGAAATCTATTCTTTATATGTGATGGAATGCTAAATGTATCGTTGCTGTCCTTTTTATAGAAAAATACATTTCGAAAAACGAATCCAGATGTTCGTCCTTCATCGCATTGTCGCAAATAATGCATTAAAGAATTATGTTTTAGTGGCACAATTATTTCATCAAAATCTATAACAGCTGCATAGCGAAAATTATCCACCACCATAGCACGGAAAACGCAATCGTTGTATTGGGCAACAATGCCGCCGTAGTGAACATCATCAAGTTCTTTATGTATATTCCAGGAAAGCACATCTGCCAGTCCAATGTCACGATAGTGAGCTAATAATTGTTTAACCTCATCAGTGGCATCCATGACATAAAAATAGAAATGGGTCACACCCAATATTCGATACATTTCAACAAATTCCGCCACACGTAAAGCTTCGTTGTAATGAAATTGCAATGGTCCGACGCAGGCAGCGATTGTGGGTTTAGTTTGCTGAAACATTAGCGTCATATTACGAGCATAGCTAAGATTAAAAAAATTTGGAAATTTTAATTACCAATAGACAGTTTTCACTTACCTTATTTCTATAAAAGTAGGACTGAGAGAGCTGAGACGATTTGTGGCATAGGATAAAGCAACGGCTTGAGGAAGTTGTACTGTGCTTATGTTCCGACTGACGTAGAGTGGACACATTATTGTGAATGCCGCAAAAGGCTTTTCGTGACTCTCATGCATGGATTTGACTTCCGCAGCTTTAATGTACTTCAATGTGAAATCATCAAATCTTTAAGATGAAACAATTTCAAGTTCTAATGCAAAATTAATGTTTCAGCTTATTTATTAATTGAATAGAAAATCTTTTTTTACCTGACAATGCATTGTATTGTATCCTTAAACATTGTAGGCAATATGGCAAATATACGCAATGAACCAATGGGTACATTGGTGTAATCTATGGACTCTGAAGTATCTGTTGAGATAGTGAAAATTGTCTTTTGGTTTTTAAAAAAAGAATGTTATGATATGTTACCTATCACATCAGTTCGCATATCAAAGTAAGCAGAATAGATTTCATGACCACGGGAGGAGTTTCCTATGTGCTTCCAGGAATTGTTATAATGCCAAGATGTTGCTGGTTTCAACAATGTTAGGGAACTTTGTATGATTTTAATATCATCTCTAAATTTATCATGCTAAAATGATTTTTAAAAAATTTCTGTGATGTTAATTTTTTCTCGCCTAATGTGATGCTTATTATGACGAAAAGTAACTATTTTAAAGTTAAAAGCGCCCGAATAGAAATGAAAAGACAACAACGAAAATTTGGCCTAATTTCAATAAATTAACTAAAATTTTTGTTGTTGTCTTTTCGTTTCTATTCGAACCCTTTCCAAATTTTTTGTTTTCATATTATTTATTTTATAGAAATAAATTCATAACATATTTAAAATAATTTGTATTTGATAAAAATTTTTTTATTTATATAAATATATAGCAAATTAAAGAATATTTTTTTGTGTGGATAGTTTAAATAATTTTTAAATATCTAAATAAATTGCTATAGTTTAACACTTACTACTGTTGTCCTTATGGATATGTAAGCTAAAATAATTATTGCACTTGTTACCAAGCCCGAGAAAACAAAGTACACGTATTGATAACGATTTTCATTAATAACAAGCATTTCTTCTTTATATACAAAATATTAATAACTAATAGAGAATATAAACTCAATTTATTACAGAAGCCATATATAAAAAAAATAATTTTTTTTGAATTTGTTTTGTATAATTCAATTAAGCAATTCCCAGCAGTATTTATTACTATTTACTATGTTCAAAAACGACCAAACCCACGACTAATTAATTCACACTTAATTTTTATATCCTGTGAGGAGAACTTACTCCTCCTCACGCAACCACTTTAAATATCTTCTGTAACGTAACAAACCACATTTTCAACAACAATTTCCTGAAGACGAAAAATGTTTAGCTTTTGGGTGCCATTGTACTTCCTTTCACTGTTCGACACAAACTGAATGGGCACTATTTTAGTACGTCTTCAGCGACTTGTATGAATATCAATTTGAGGTTTTCTTGGCCACATATTTTACGCATACCTTCAAGTATATGACGGGCACTTGACCATCGATTATGATTAATGCCAAGTATCATAAACGTTCATTGTTAGCGCGTCAGAAGCCTTCAGGTGGGTAAGAAATATTGGAATTTCATTTATTTTCGTACCCTACGTAATGTATTGTATTGGTACGTCTCGGTAAACTTAATTATTCATAGGTCATCATAACTGAGTGGTCTCGGTTTGTGGCATTATTGATTGCAATCGTATTTATAATTTATTTCGCACATTTTGTTTGTGGTTAATTGAATTTTATTGACTTTTTAGCCGAAATTCTATGTTAACTACCATTTTATTGATCATTGGTGTTTCTTTAATGTCCTATTAAATATGTACGTATTACTTATTAAAGTATTTTGCTTAAGATTTATTCTAACATAAAATGAGATATGATTATATAGCAAGTAAATCTTATTAGCTTAATGGGATTATAAATTTAAAAAAAAAATTCAATTGTTGTTATACTAAAATTTTGTTTGTTTTACGAATTAAACAATTCTGTTATAAATGAAATAGTATTTTAATAATAGAACTAATATAGTAGAAGACTAAGACTGACACTAGCACCGAGCACAGGAACAGAATAATGTAAACATCTTCCTCCTTCTGGATAGCGAATGCGCTAAGCGTAATGCCATTGTCCTATTTTAAAATTTTTTTTTATAAATTTTTCGAAGACAAGTCAATAAGGTATTAGTAGACACACTTTTTTTATTGATTTATTTTAATTTCATCAAACATAGAAATTTTGCAGAGTTGAAGTAAAAATTCTAAGAATAATAACTGGTGCACCCTGGTATATCAAAAATGAAAACACACATTCCGATTTGGAAGCCTCGACAGTTAAAGTCGAGTTCGAAAGAATAAAGCAAAAACATGCTTCAAATCTTGAATACCATGTGAATCCGCTGGTTAGACCGCTTGCTAATATGATTCCTTTCCTTTAAATTCCTTTAAACTGAAACGGAATGATTGACCTGCCATCCTGCTTTCCTAAAGATTACACTGTTTAATTCAACTTCTGCGCCGTGATATTTGGTAAATAAGCCCTGGCTACTTATTCAGAGGCCCCTTATAATTTAATTCATTTACAATTCATTGTAGTTTGTATATCTTAAATAATTTGTTAGTTTTTTAAGATTCTAATATTAAAAATTTTTTGAATTTATTTATGGACCTGTTTTTTTATAGTGGTTTTTATATATTTTGTTTTAATCCGGCAAAAGGTTCCTTTTAGTTGAAAAATTCAACGTTTAATATTTCTTATTATATTCTATATTTGGACTCTCCATGAGAAATTTTCCGGATATATAACTACTTGTTTTGGAGATATGAATTTGCCGCCAAGTTCATTCGATTTCTCACCACTGTATTTTTTTTTGTGTAGTTGTGCAAATGTTCGTTTATATATCCAGAAATTTCTATAGTAATGTACGAAATTTTATATTTTTGATGCTTTGGAAGTGAAAATCCATCAAGTTCTCTCTTAACTGTCAACTTTTATATGTCGATAAATCATTGCAAGTTACTACAAAACGATAAAGATAAGTCAAGATGTCTAATGAAAATGATGATGATATCTTTCAAAAATGATGGCAACCTTTAAACAACATGTAATAAAAATGGATAGAGTTCTTTATCTCAAGTGGGTTTTACGTTTACTCTCGGCACTATTAAATCATTTTCTTAAGTAATAGGTGTTCAAAATTAAGACCAGTTGTTCTTGAGATTGTGTTTTTTTTCACAACATTTATTTATTGTATCGTCTGTTAAAGGGAACTAATGATAAGCTTTTAAACTTTATCTGTAATTACAAGCTTTTATTTTAAGTATACAATTGTATGATACAAAATAATATAATTGTATTCTATTGTTTTAAAAAGAAATAGCACTCGAAATTAAATATAATAGAAATGTGTAAAAATATTTTTAAATTTTTTACTAAAAAGTTTCTTTAACTTGTTTTATTTTTTAATATATATCTTATTATATCTGTTCAAAATTTCTGTGAAAAAATATTTATATATAATAGTAAGAGAAAAAAATAAAATAGAGCATTTTGTCTATTTTGCGATGTTAACTGCAAATTATGAAGAACTTCGAGGTTTGACTTATTTTAATCGTTTATTTTGGATTGTCTATTGATCAAATGAATTTCTTAGATTTTACTGAGCTATAAATTATTTTGGATTACATATCTTTGAATATGTGTCTATTGTGTTATAAATCGTCGAAAAAACAAAGCAGAAAAAAAGAAGAAATGAACAACAATATGTTAAATTCAACAATTCATGGTTCATTTCCAGAGAACATCTAATAACAATACCTTCTTAGATATTACTAAGTCACATTTTATTTTGGATTACCTATCCCTGAATATACGTCTGTAGAGCTATACTTTGTCGGTTTCAAAGAATAAAGAACACTGTGTTAAATTTAACAAACCAAAAGAGGTTACTCTTCAGACATCAGAATCACGATATTTTTTAAATAATACTGAGCTATAAATAATTGGATTATCTATTTCGTTTTGAAACATAACACGTTTGAATATAAAAACCAAATTCAACATTACATCAAGTAAACTTGCCTTCATATCCTTTCACATCGATTCAAATGCTGTTATCTGTAGACATTTCTTAAAATTCCTTAAACACTCAGAAAAATAATTTAGTTGATTTAACCAGATTTCAACTAAAACTCAGATCAAAAAGTTATTACTCGACGGTTGATTCAACCAAACCACATGTTGGTCTAAAATTCCTTCTCTCAAAATCGATCAGGTCAATTTAACTTGTATGTGGTTAGAGCACAGAGAAACTTAAGAAAACCAAACATTATTGTACTGTAATATTACAGATAAGGATTAACTATAACTATTTCAAATCCCCGATATAAAAATATTGGTAATTAGTTTTTATTTATAACTAGGCGCAATTGAATAAATAATAAAACTTAAATGAAATAATGAATTTCCAGAGCTGGAGCCATAAATCACAATTCAGAAATGGCAGCATTATGAAACTCCATAATTTGTATTATTGGAATACTGAAAACCATGTGGTGTGGTATGTTTCCATAAACACTTAATGCAGGTAGATACAACCCATTCCTTGATGAGAATTTTTTAAGTTTTTGAAAGGAATTTCATTGCCTATAAGACGTACTATGATATATTTACACGATGGTGCACATCATCTTGTCAGAAGGTAAAAGATTAACAATAATTTTCCTACTCATTGGATAGGTATAAATGAACACATCTACTGGCTGGCAAGATCACCAAAAATCACACCTCTGAACTTTTTAGTGTCGGGTATAATAAAAGATTTAGTATATATGATACATTAAGACTGAAAAGTTTTCGGAAATTCTCATTTAAAATTCGCGCGCTGTATATTTTTCGATATTTTAAGTTTATGTAGTTTGGCAGCACTGTCCTTAATTACTATGCCAAAAATGAGCGCGATCTGTCAGACAGTTCGCTTACGGCAGCTGTTGAAACCAGTTCACCTCAGTAGTTGCGTTGCGAAATGTCTTCGACGGTCTACGACCGTCCTGAAAGGCTTTGTACCACTCATAAACTTGAGTTTTCGATAAAACTGATTCCCCCATAAGCCTTTTGTAGCATTCGCAACGATTCTGCACACGAAATTTCGTTCGAAACCACAATAATTTGATGCAAACTCTTTGTTCAATATTTTTTTCCATTGTTTTTTTCGCAACGCACTACTGAGGTGAACTGGTTTCAACAGCTGCCGTAAACGAACTGTCTGACAGATCGCGCTCATTTTTGGCATAGTAATTGTCCTTAATTGCTGCCAAACTACATAAACTTAAAATATCGAAAAATATACAGCGCGCGAATTTTAAATGAGAATTTCCGAAAACTTTTCGGTCTTAATGTATACTATAATATAATATTCATATATTAAGCTATAAATCGTCTTTTTAAAGAAATAATCCGAACTATTTGCATTTCAACAAATCCAAAATGGTTACTTTTCAGATATTGTCTGTTCTCTTAAATATAACGGCAAATAATAATATTATGCCGACTATACGTGCTATAATATACTGACACGATGGTGCATATGATCTTGACTGAAAGTAAAAGATTAACAATGAATTTCCTCTTTATTGGATAGGTAAAATTGAACACATCTATTGGCGGCAAGATAACCAAAAATCACACCTCTGAATTTTTTTGTGTCGGGTACAATAAAAGATTTAGTATATTTGATCCATAATATAATATTGGTCTATTGAGCTGTAAATCGTCTTTTTAAAAGAATAATTCAAACTGTGTATATTTCAATAAATCCAATGTGGTTACTTTTTACAGATTGTATAATCTATTAAATATGACGGCATATACCATAATGTTATAATGCTGACTATATGAAAATATATCTTATATTTTATCGATCAGGGTTTTTTCTGATTTTAGTGCTATGGCAATAAATGTGGAAATTTGTTTCAATGTTATTTCCAAAGCATATCGTTATCGTCATTTCATCACAATGCTATCACAATCAATCACCAATTTTGAATTAAAGTACCTTTATCGAAAATAATGGTAGAATTAAAAAGTAGATAACTATCACGTGTATAAAATTCTATTTTTATTCAAATTTTGGAGCCGGTCAATGGACACTTTAATTAACGTGTTGCACAGATACATATGTGGGTAGATACATTCACATATGCTACATATATATGTGTCTAAAATTTAAATAATTCTCCGTACATAGTACATATAATTATCTGTCACATGTATATGTTCACATCAATGTAGGTCGACACACTGTGGAAACCATAATTTTAAATAATTAAATAATTTAATTAAACTTCTGGTAGACATAAAAAGTGGATATAAAATTAAGTGAAATCCGTAATAAGACTAGCCAAGTAAATGTTTAGAGAATGTTTGAGTTCATGGGTTTATGAATTTTTTATATATAAACTTTTTTTGTTTGCTTTTATGTAGCCAGTATGAAAGTAATTTTATTATTAATTTATTATGTATTTTGTCAAAACTTCACTTTTTCAGATTTTAGATTTCAGATTTCAGATTTGAAATGCAAATTGTTTCGTATTCGCACGCTTGGACACAAGAAATAAAACTATTCATTGTTGGGACATAGTGAAATGCTCATACACTGAGTTTAATAATTTTGATGGTTCTTTCTATTTTTAAAATTCTTACATTTTATAAAGCCGAATAAAAACAAATTAAATATTTCACTTTTGGAACGCAAAAATACAATAATAAATATTTTCTCCTCAAAGAGCACGGATCACTTTTATTAAATGTTGAAATCCATAAATTCGCCTTTGTTTTTATTATTACATTTTCTCGTGTATTGCAGAAAATTTATTTAAAAAGATTAAAATTTTATTTCGTTTTATTTTATTTTATTGTATCACACTCACATAAGATGGTGTTGGTTTAAATGTATAATATACATATAAGCAAAATACCGAAAAAAACAGTAATATACATATATATCTGTTATATTGGATCATTTAAATATATACTGAAACTGATTGAATTCTCTGTGGTTGTCCGCTACCGCTGGTTTTCAATAAACTACTTCTGCCAAAATAGTAAAAAACTACTTCAACCTGATATCTTAGCTTATAAATATTATGCATTATATGTATATCAATCCTTATCTGTAGTCTTCGATTGCAATTGGACTTATAATCTGTTAATGGCTTTCAGTATGACAATGTTTCAATAAAATATCAAAAAAGTATTGAACACATATATTGTGATTTTGACTTTCATACACTGAATGAAGATGGAAGAGCTTAGTAACTTTTTATAGATAAGATTTGATTAAGAAAGATAAGCCACAATATTTTAACAACTACCAACTGTTTTATAACTGTCATGTAGCAGTACATGAAGTATTCCTACTGTTAATGATGAACTGAATAGTTCACTGTACAGTAAGCAATTACAGCGCTCCTAGAATTTCATATATTTAACTTAAACAATTTTTTAATATTAATTTTTTCGAAAAGAAAATATTTTTTTGTGGCGAAAAAAAAATATTTAAAAGTTAAAAGGGTTTGCTTAAAAATAAAAAGACAACAACAAAAATTTAGTTAATTTTATTGAAATATGGCTGATCATATAACGCTGTTGTATTGTCAACTACTTATCATCAGTGATCTTAGGAAATATTCTGATTTCTTTTTAATAAGTTTATGGTCTGTATATAATTTTTATTGAACATATTCATATTGTATCACACAATATAGTTTTTTTTTTGTATATAACAATATGTTTTTATTGAATCGCTTTTACTTAAATCCTAAGAATAAATTTTATAATCTTAAAAACTAATAACATTATATTAGAAATTATTTCATATATACATACTACAAAGGAAACTCTGCAGCATCTACTGTATAATTGCCCGGCTCTCTCGAGAACTCGACAAAACTACTTGGGGGCTGTCAGTTTTACAGGACTGGAACACATACCTGAGGTTTTTGTTGGAATCCTAATAAGTTTTGCTAATGAAACGCGCATTCTAAGTGATGCATACAATCGATAAAGTAAGACACTGATTTGGTATCGGAATGGACCTTAATGGTCCACTAAAAGATGATAAAGAAGTTTAATTTAATAATGACACTTATTCCAATAAATACAATCATATGGTCGAGTATATTCAAAAACGTTGCGATTTAATCTTTAATAAAGTCATCATGTCTATAGTTAGGTTATGTGCTGCCCATTTTTGTTCTCAACTAAAAATATTATAAATTTAAAATAAATTTAATTTAAATTGGAAATTAAAACATGAAATCACAGTAAATACTCTGAATTCTGAAAAACTTTCGTAGGTAATCCTCGTAACTTCCCACAAAGTTGATAATATTTAACATTTTACTCAATTTTTTTAAAATACAACTGCCAGCTACCTTGGTATATGTTTCTAATCATCAATATTCGGTTAAGGATAATTGACTTTTCTTTATATATATTGTATAATAATTTAAAAAATTTATGACGAATTTTCCTACCTTCATGGGTTCAACTTGCTACGTATAACCAAATACCGTCACTATGAGATTCAGAGCAGTAAATGTACAGGCTATATCTAGAACCGGTTAACTTTCAAAAAATAGACGACTTGGCAATTTTTAAATTAATATTAAATAACATCTAAATATGTATATATCTGAAAGTAGACTTAGATATTCATTACTTATTCTTCTACAAATCTTATACAATGAAACACTGCTGAGAAGTTTAAAAGTATCATCGCATATGGGGACGCGTACGAAACTAGAATTTGTGGACATATTTCCAATATTGTTTTGTTCCTAATTGGTCAAAATTTACATTATTATTGAATAAAAAGTTATATGTATTAATTTTAATATGGCATCACTTTATTTCCCCAAGTTATGGGTCACATTTATATCCAAATAGAGCAATTTTGTTATAAGTTTTTTTAGTTTCCCGATCTACAAGAGACTGAATTTCATTAAATTTCAGTGAACATAACGTTTTAAACTTTCAGGGATAAAAAAAATTGGTCAAATTTTTTAGGAAATAATATTTTTAAATTTGGTCTCTTAAATCTAAAAAACTGAGTATAAGAATACAATGTTATTCGAATTTGTCTAAATAAAATTTGTCAGATGTCGTGTTGTTTCTATAAAAAATTTGGATCCTCTCACTCTTAGCTTATATCATTTATTATTTATTGCATTATGTGACATATTTTGGCTTTAAAATATTTTTTTTAGAAAAATATTATAATTATTGGTTAAAAATATAAACATCGCGTGCCAATCTCCTGCCCTGTTTACTATTGTTCTCTTTTTCTTCCATTGAGTGTTTTCAGTTTTTCATATTCTTTATGCACATAGTATAGGAAGGAAATATGAAGTTTCCAATGCTGTTAGAAACAGTCAAGCTGATATTGGACAACCTAATTATAATGCTAAACGTACTGTTCATCTAGACAAATCGACGTAAACGAAAGTATTTTTAACACCAAAATTGTGAACATCTTTGAATGAATTTAAATCCCAACAGTTGGAAAATAATTACAGAGAGGTGTAGATAAAAATATTTTATCATTGTTTCTTATAATAATAGATGTAATACAAATATTTTAAATAAAATTGCCTTTTAAATATCTTAACCCGCTGCACAATATATCTCTATTTATAGATCTATTCGGGTTGCACTGCGACCTTCTTAAGTTTGAAAGCTGTTTCATTATCATCAAATCCCTCTTTCTCAAAAATACAGACAAGTGTTACTTCATTCGAGTTCGCTAACTTAGATATAAGATTTGTTATATATTTTATATCTGTCTATAATATATATCCTATATTTCGACTCTCTTTGAGAGTCAACATCAAGGTCAGGATCGAATATAAATTAATATTAATGAAATTTATATCTAAACGTTATGACTTTGATTGCGTTGTCTATATTGCACTGGTACTTTAGTACTTTTAAATCAAAATTTATTTCAGCGATAAAAAATTGGACAGATTTTGTGGGTACATTATTATATTTTAAATAAGATTATAATTTAAATTACTTCAAATTTGAGTTGTGGTTGCTGGTGGAATATTAAACCGGTCACCATGGACTGCGATATCGGCTTAACCAAATGGTTCTGTCCAAATAGATAGATTGTCGACTCTTCTTAGAAGCAGACGACAATCTATTCCAGTCACATTCTCTGTGACTGCCTAGCCATGATCTGGGCCAGGAGGAGGTCACTGGGTCGAGAACTACTTTCCCAATCTGATATTAGGAGGTGCTCAACGCTTGACATTCTGGCTTTCATTTAAAAGGCGGAATGTCTTCTGTCCGGTTAAAGTCTGTTGCAGTACAAAAAGATTAACTATGGTCACAGTCTTCCGCTTCGTTGAGAACTGGTACCCTGGTTTTTTCTATGTTCTATATATTTATATTCTATAAACTACAGCTTAATTTGGAAATCCAAGTTCAATAAATTGAAAGTTAACATTTGAGGTTGCCTATTTTTATTTCAGTTATTTTTTTGCAGAGACGTCTGTTATGCATATTTTTACTTACTATATGAACAGTACTTTTTTGTGTTATTTTATAAAGGAGCTAAGCAAATATTACTCTACAGTTTCGCTAATCACGGTTTAGAAAAGCTGAACTATATTATATATTATTGTTCATATTTCCAATTCTAATTTTTTAAAGCTAATTTATTTTGGCGAAAGCTACGCTTCTTATATATCCTAAGACCACTGATGATGAGTATTTGACAATACTCGAAATAGTGTTGTATGTTCCACCAATTTTCAATAAATTAACTAAATTGTTGTTCTTGTCTTTTGTTTGCTATTCGAATCCTTTTAACTTTTAAAAATAGCTTCTTTGTCGTCGTAAAAAGCGTAGCTTTCGGCAAAATAATTAACTTTAACATATTATTAAATATTAATATGGAGTTATGGACTCCACAACACTACCTTCATTTAAGATACATGTGAATAAGTTATTAGAAAATATTATGATACTTCCAGTTCAGTGCTACAGTGTTTTATTATATCTTTGACAATACATGAAGCAGCTGCTTGATCAATAAAGTAAACATTACTTACTTCTGAAAATTTTAGAATTAAATTAAATGTAAAAATTTATAAAAAATGATAAATCAAAAATTAAAAAATTCACAAAACATGCGTACATACACTTTCTTGGGTTTGATAAAAAAAATAAACTCAAATTTGCAAAACATGTATGAAAAAATTTCGGTTTGTTGATTTATTACCGATAAAGGGTCCCATTAAGAGTCAGAGACAGTTTTTTTTTCGTTGTAAATTTAAATGCCTTGAAATTTAAAATATTATTGCAATCATCATCACTTATGAGCCACTCAAATGTTAATCCTATAAAATTATCGCACCGGTACTCAGCCATTATCAAGGGTGACGAACCCATAAGTATTTAGTTTTAAACCTATTTTTAGAGGAGGGTTGAGAGGCTGTTTGGT
Organism: Teleopsis dalmanni; assembly: GCF_002237135.1. Lineage (NCBI taxonomy): Eukaryota > Metazoa > Arthropoda > Insecta > Diptera > Diopsidae > Teleopsis > Teleopsis dalmanni. The sequence goes on from NC_051847.1 coordinate 181,651,568, forward strand.
GACACAAAAAACTAAAACGAATTAATACATGGAAATGAATAAAAAAATGTTCATGTATACTCGTATATAGCTTAATTAAAATATAAATTGTTAAATGCTTTGGTGCTTCACAATGGCGATGTGTAAAAATTTAGCTCTCACAGAATCTATTAATGAATCTTAATGTGTGTGGAATTAGAACCTCTTGTTTTCAAACAAAACAAATCGAAGGTCTCTGGTATTTAATAATAAAATGACAACATTGAAATCATCCCTCATAACTGATAACGCAGTTTTTGTATCTGAAGTGTGGCAAATATTTTGTCAGTTACTGTGGTAGCATTTTGCCACGCGAGCCCGCATGGGATCGAATTTTTCAGAATCAATCCTTGCGTGCATATCAAGTATCATCGATGTTCAAATTACTTTCACAATATGTCTGAGACTGTAACATATAATGATTCGGTAATTATTATCCCCTGCAGTGTAAATAACCGTTAACCAGCCTACAAACAGATTTCAATTTCAAATCATCAACTGCAATTTAAGTATTTGAAGAAAAAAAATGACATTTTTGATTTTAAAATTGTGGAAAAAAATGGTGGCCTTTAATCCTTTAAATTTGAAATAAAAAAAGTTAAATTTGACAATAGGCTTATGTAAAAAGTAACCAAAAACATAATTTTAATAATACGTGCAACATTCGACCCCTTTTGTGGATGATTTATTGTTTAATTTTCAAGTACCGGAAAAAAA
>NC_051847.1:181652402-181657949 GCF_002237135.1 Teleopsis dalmanni
CACACTCGGTGCGATCAATCAGGTGCACCTTTTATGGATTCCGGGACATACTGGTATCCAAGGTAATGAAACGGCAGACAAACTTGCAAGAAGAGGCGCGGCATCAAGAATGATAGGCCCAGAACCATTCTGTGGTCTAGGCAAAGGAGCTCTATCCATTATTATGAATGACGCAGAGAAAAAAGAGAGAGAACTCTATTGGTTAATGCTACCAAGACTCTCATAATCTAAAATGCTTTTAGGGACTTACAACCTAAAACGCTTTAAAGATTGCATAGTGCAATCAAAGACTAACATAAGAATTATTACGGGATTACTGACCGATCACTGCAGATTGAATAATCACCTATCGAAGTTAGGAATTCAATCCAACTCAGACTGCAGATACTGCAGGGAAGAGAGAGAAACGGCATACCATGTGCTTGGGGAGTGCCCGGCACTGATGCATAAGCGAAAGAAACACCTAGGAGGGTACTTCATGGATCATAAGGATTCAAGACTGGGGAAGATAGGATCCATACTATCTTTCATTAAAGAAATCTGACTTGGAGAAATACTCTAACCCGACAAAGGGGCACAATAGATCTTTTATGTCGCAGTGCACGATCCCTTACTCAATAATAATAGCAGCATTTACGGAAAAGTGACACGGTTTAAAATTAAAAAAAATTTAATATTTATATACTTTTTTAAACAATTAAAAAAATTTCCCATTTGTAGTTTGTTGCGCTACGTTTTAAAATGATACTTTTAGTTAAATATTATTAACATGATCTTAAGAGTAGCATTAATGGAAAAGAAACAAGATTTTAGAATATGAGAAACTTAACATTTATATATCTTTTTATTCAATTCAAAAAATTTCCCATTTGTAGTTGGTTGTGTTACATTCTGAGTTAATATTGTTAGTTAAATATTATTAAGATGAACTTAAGAGAAGCATTTATGGAAAGCTTACAGGATTTCAGAATATACTTTTTTATACAATACCACAAAAATTTCCACTTAAGTAATAAACAGAACTTTGAGGTTAAAATCATATAATCTAAAAAGTGCTAATATAATAAGCATTATCGGTTTGTATATATGCAGTTTGGTTTTAATAAATCTCATCGATGATTATTATTAGATAAGATTATGTATTTTATCAATATGAAAATTTCTAATATCAAAAAATACAGATTTCAACGTAAGAGAATAAGTTATGAGGTCATTTCTAAATGACTATGGTACAGTGAACACAGAGTTTGTTCCAAACTTTCAAAAAACGAATATATTTATAATCCTTATTTCCATATTCTTTATTGGTTCCGAAAATTTTATTAATATTTACAATTAAAGATTAAAAATTAATGTGTTAACTTTTTAAAAACACCCAATATTTTACCAATTATAGTATAAGTCTCTTTTCTCTCGGCTGTCAAGTTCAGGCTGGTATTTATTATTTAATTATCAATAAAATTTTTAATTCTCAGATTATAATATATCTAATGGTGGTTTAGAAAATCAATTTTTATATGGTTGATATGCAGTGATTGATCTGAAAAGATATGATATTTTATTAGTTATATTTTCAATCAATAGTTTAATCTTAATTATAGCTTAATCAAAAATAGTTTCTAAATATTGAGATTATCTCAAAATTATTTATATTTTTTAAGTGTATTAAACTTATTTATTTAAATAATTGAATATTTCACTTTCAGAAAAATTTTTGTGCGTCTTACAAGAATAAATAGACCAGATATCTTTTTGTAAACTTACACAAAAACATTATGTGCTAATTCTAGCTCAATTAACCAAAAATTGACAGCTTAATTTGAGGTAGAGATAGATAGTTGAGAGAATTATTAAAATTATTCATCTTGTCGACCTCTCTACAGCGCAAACTATGAACATCCAACCAATTTCTCAAAGTTATTCTTTATTAGATCCTAAATAATTTGCTCCGGTAATCTTATTTTTTTATCACATAGCACTTTTATATATATACCATTTATATTAATGTAGTTCTTAATATTTTTCTATATTAACTTATTTTAAAACTATGATTAAATAAAAAGCAGACTAAGATATCGAATAATTGGTAGAGATTAGAGTTGAATAAATCGAGTCACTAAAGTTGATTAATCAATTTTAGTTGATTTTAAAGTTTTGTTTTTAAAGTCGGATCATCAGGTATATTATTTTAAGAACTGTATGTAAGTTTATAAATGTATACAAAAGGGTGATGTTCAATATAAGCACGACTTTTCAAAAATATGAATTAGTAGTAAAGTAGATTCCTTTCTCTATTGGAAAATTCATGCGTCATTTAAGTATATTTGCATTGAGTTACTATAAATCATTTTTAAAAAAATAAAAGTTTATGCATATGAAGTGACAGTATACTTACATTTTTGAAACAACCAAATTGAACCCATCGAACCAAAACCTCTGTTATTTTCGGGTCATAGATGACAGTGATATATAAATCTGTGTAGAAATCAAGTTTATATAACTGAATCTGTATAACTATTTTTTATGAAACTGATAATTCAGTGGATAAAATTGTTTTTTCTTATAACATATCTTATTTCATATTGAATTTGTACTCTCCCTCCTAGACATTGCTTTTATTTCGAAAGTCAAGAATACACTGCAAAATTGAGTGCACTTAAATGTTAAATATTTTGCTTATACTCGTATCTACTTGCATCTCGGAAATTTCCCCCAAATATAATAGCTAGTTATTTTTAAATGAAATTTTCTACTAATTACCAACTTCTTAACAACTTAAAACTTTTGAAAGTAAAGCAATATTGCTGTACAAATAAATTTTTTAATTTAGCAAGAAAGAATATAAAAAGAAAAGTACTGATTCATATCAGAAATGAAATTTTTCTTGAATTAAACTTACTTGGCATAAAAATAATTTGCATTAAATAAGTAGAATGTGTTGTTCTCCGCTAGCAATCAAGTTAATACTTCCACATTTTTTGCTTTAAGTTTTATTTCAGTTTTACCTTAAGAAGTTCTTCTTAAGAATTTACATTTCGAATTAAATAGGAGAAGGATCTGTAGTAGGTTACCTCCTAGCAACCAAGCGACTAAAACGAAGAACTAAAAATAAAAATTGTCTTTGATTAAAGTTCTGCACACCGTATTCTGGCTGCACGGTATTCTACATTACACTGATTATTTGCAAATAGAAGTGCTTTAATTTTCAAGGTGCAGCGCTTGAAACTGCAACTTAACGTGGAATTCATCGACGAGTAGCTCTGCTCGAAATTCAAATCGCAAAAACTTATGCGAACTTGCAAACTTTAGAAACAAAAATACAGCACAACTCAGATACAATGTTCGAAGCGAATTGCAGCAAACTTTATTAAACGACAGCTGACAGGTTGCAGGTGTGTGAGTGAATATTGGGGCGGGGGCTAAAAACCAATGGATGTGGAGGTTCAGGTTGAGTAATGTAGAAATTGGTTTGCTAAATTTAAACTTTGTTTTTAAGTTTAGTTTACTTTCGAGGTGAAAGTCAGGCAAAGCGAATATAGTGACAAGCACAAAATAGGTTAAAATAACAATTGGCGACGAAGATTGAAAGAGGGACGCTACAAGTTAAAATATTTTCACTTAAATTTCTAGAAAAATAATATATTTCTTAACTTCTGAAAATGTGTAATTACAATGTGTGCTTTTAAAATGCAGGACATTTGCTGCATTTCAGTTTTTTCCCTCGGATAAAATTAACATAAAATCTTTAAAATATAGCGTGCAGATACTAATATTCCAGATGCACATGTAGTGCAACTTATCGAAAATAACAACAACAACAACAACAACAACAACAATGTATGTAATAAGTATTACAGCATAAAATATTCAGATGTGAGTTACGATGGCGTATTAAGTGAGAGCTTCTCTAGGTTCATTCATTAAGCGAAAGCAAGGTGTTTTCAATGCAAATATAGTAAGTTTACGTAAGGTGAATATTATGTGCACTTTAATTTTATTGAAGTTAATTTTAAGCGTGTTATGTGGTACTTTAAACTTTTCAATTTGGTCCTCAGTATCCTTGCTTGCGAGTTACATTGTTTTTGTAATAGTATCTCCGGTTCTTTAACAGAAAAGTTTACTAAAAGTGTTCTGCCACAATTTGTGGCGAATATGGCTTTCATAGACTATGAAGCATGTTAACAGTGAAGTTTTGATTTGCGTCAATGCTAATTTTCCTAAAAATATCAGCTATAATTAAAACTAAAATCCATTTTCAGATAATGATATTAAGCTGGTACCAAAACGATTTGGTTTATTTAAGGCTTTGTAGAAGTTTACAAACCATTTAAATGGTATGATCTTAAGTGTCTTTTAAAGTGTTTTTATTACTTTTTTTTACACGTAGTAATGAGCATTAAACGTTTGTACAGATATTTGTATTTAATGTGGTTAAAAAGGTGATTAAAAGAAAAGATTTTCATTTCTTTAAGTTTATTTATGTGTAACAAACAGAAAGTTTATGAAACAGGACTAAAACTTTTTAGAAACTATTTTCTATAAGTAGACTAATAATTGGTCTAATAATATTAATAATATTTGGTATAATATTAATAATATTTAGTAACATATTAATAAAATATAATATTAATATGTTAATATTAATATGGAAAAATATTAGTAATATTATATTAATTTATTATATTTAATTATAATTAATATATTAATTAATTGTATAAAATCAATAATATTTGGTATAATATTAAAAAAATTTGGTATAATTTCAATAATATTTGGTATAATATTAATAATATTTAGTATAATATTAATAATTTCTGATATAATATTATTTATATTGTAAGAAATAATTATAATAATAAATACTATAACAAATATTTAATAGTACGTTATCAATGGGTTCATTAGACCAGTTAACTTACATGAGATTGCTTCAAATACTTGAATCTGAAGTAAGTTAACGGGTCTAACAAAGACAGAGGAAATGTACAATAATAATACTAATAATAATATAATACCATATTATATTAATTAAATTTAAAACTTTTTGTTTTTCAAAATTTCAAATCTTAGATTCATTTTGAATTAGATATTAAGGTTAATTTAATAGACCATACATTGAAAATATATTTCGATAATGACTGCAATAAAAACAATAAAAATTCAACTAGAAAATATAATAGATCATGATAAATTGTATTATTGACGATTTCTTGTTATTAAAAAACAAAAAAAAACTTACCAGAAATTATATATTTGCAATGGTTAGGTCAGGTCAGTTTGGAGTGACGGCTTTGTACCCAAAAAGCTCATTTAAGCTCAAATAATAGCTCGCTGTACTACTATAGGATTGGCGTTTGTTCATAAATAGACTGGAGGTCTACGCCCCCTTTAGGTAGAGACGAACCAACCTGATATAAGCTTCGTACACTGTGTTTATTTGCTATAATTTTGATTTAATGGGATAAAAAGAATTAAAACTTTACCATGAAATGTAATTGGTCTCGGTAGAGTGAATGTGTTTGCTTTAATTTCAATTCAGTGGAATAA
>NC_051847.1:181658049-181668833 GCF_002237135.1 Teleopsis dalmanni
TATACTATAATAAAAATTATTATATTATATTATAAAAATTTATTGTATTTTACGATAAGAAATTATTATATTATAATATAAAAAATTGTTGTATTATAATAAAACAAAATAAATCATTATTGTAAAAATTATTATATTAAAGCAATAGATATGATTATATTAAAATAATAAAAAATGTATATTATAATAAAAACAATTATTATAATCTAACAATGAAGATTAATATATTATAATATATTATAATATATATAATAGCTTCAAACACTACTATTCACCAGCTAGAAATTGCACAAAGCCAGGCTCTGAGATGACTTTTCAAAGTTCCATGGTACATTAGGACGAATTGCATCCTCAGGGACATCAAGATTGATACCATCAAAAAATACATAAAGGATAGAGCCCTGAAACTATTTGCGAAATCTGACAGACTTACTAACACCGCGTTATCAAATTTCAGAATGGTTACAGGTTCCTCAGGGAGGTATGCAGATCTGAGGTCAATTATTGCTTATGATGAAGTGATAAACAATAATCTAGTTAAGGTGTAGAGAGGGGTTTTGAAGAAACCTTGAATAGAAAAAGAGTAGAAGTGCTTAAATGCACTAGCTCAAAAGAGCTTCAACATAATAATATAATTATTGTGTAATAATAACTGCAGTATGGTTCGGGCAGTATGAACCATTATACATTTATTGTATTATTAATATGCGACTTATACTATAACCATTAGAGGTAATCATTTGTGCCAAACTTCATACAAAGAAATGGTTGAATTAAAATAAATAAAATAGAACTGAAATTTAAAAGAATCAGATTAAGTTTCATTTTGAGATAAAAAATTATTCATTCAAGTTTAAAATAAAAAAAAAATTTACTGGAATATGCATTTCCAATATATTTCAATTTTAATAAATTTTATGAAATATTAAAATATATTTATTGATATTGACTACATATTCTGTGCCAAGTTGTAAAACATTTTTCTATTGCTTAATTAATATTCCTGTTATAAACTATTCTTAGTAAAAGTTTTTCTAGCTTAAGGATTTACATAAATAAACCAAAAAGTTATTTGCAAACCTATATTCTTAATATTTTCATGCTTCCGTTAGTATAGGCAAGGATACAACGTCTGTAAAAACAAAGTGAATTATTTCCTTTCTGCATTTAATAGCAAACATTTATCACAGTCTTACTTGTTGGCTATAAAAAATATATAGACGGGTACGTACAATGTACTACTACAACATAATATTTCACGTAACTTATATGGAAGAAAAGTTTTCGAATTACGAGATTTAAAGTTTTTGAAAAAAAATTAATTTTAAAAAAAATATATTTAGCACACAAACAAGTAAAAAGAAGTATTTACTATTTACAAAAATAATAGAATTAACAGACCAATAATAGAATACCGGAGATATTCCTATAATAACATGAAAACAATATATTACGTCTAATTTGTAATATTTGTAGAGGTTCGTCAATGACGACGAGGAATTTATGATACGTTTATTTAAGTAGTTTTTTTTAGTGTGTTTTTTATCAAAACCTTACTTGCTACTAGGTTTTAAAATCATTCACACAAAAAGTCGATAAACAAAATGAACAATCCATTATATGTGATATATATATCATATATATTATATAAATATATATTATTTTTGATAGACAAACTAATGATTTTAATTCGAATTTATTTAATTCGCTTCCACTTGCTACAGTTAAACTGACAATTAAAAAAATACCTAAGCATAGCCAAACAATACCGAGCTGACGAACCCTATTGTAAGATATCTAGGCTGACTTGGTGTGATTTGGACAAAAGAAACACTAGTCAGCTACTTCAACTAAGGCGGAACCTGCTCAGCATCACGTGACTGGCCACTGCGAAATAGGAAATAGTAGTAAGTTACAACAACAAAAATTTTTATTATTTATTAATTACTTACATTTTGCCAGAGCACAAGTTCGACCCTTCGTACTTGGAGTCTCAAACAATTATTTACCAATAATTAAATACGAGAAATATTACTTAAAGAAGACGCATGATGCATATTTGACAATATGTGAAACCGCTGTAAAATTTAACTAAGGCCGTGTGCGAGTTCGAGTAAATTGAAGGTAAATTGAGGAAATAGTAAATCATGTCGGTATGGCAGCGAATGTTGGTATTTACTAGAATTTCGCGTAGAGTAAAGTAAATAAAAATTAGGTAAATTAGGTATTACCATTGTGAAAATATTATAAGATGTAAATAAATTAATTTGAAAAATTTTAAACAAAAATAAAAAAAGTGCAATACATAAATAAATAAATATATTTACAAAACCTTAGGAAATTTCAATTTACTTTACCTCAGTTTACTCGAACTCGCACACGGCCTAATTAATAAATAGTAAAACATTTTGTTATTGCAATTCACTACTATTCAAAATACTTCTATATTAAAATAACAATTTCTATTAATAAACTTTCCTCAAAATTAATTTTAAAAATCAGATTCAAAGATAAATTTAATTACAGTGATTTAGATTTTTTTGTACTTGCTCTGAGCATAGAAACTTTGTTGAAATTCTTTCAGTATTATTTTAAATTTTATATATAGAATCTCATTTCCGTAATAATCTTTGTATATAATTTATAACTATTGAAAGTTTATAAAATGTTCTATGCTTTACCATAAATTCATCGATATCAGTAAGAAACCAATTAAACTTTGCGCATTTAATGGCTTCCCAATGTGTATACCGTACCAACTCATTCCTCTAACTGAACTCAACTCAATCAACTTGAAGCAAGCATATTTCATCAGCCCACATACGGAATCAGTTTCCCACTGGAATTGGTGGTGATACGAGAACTACTGCTGGTACTCGTACTCCTTTGGTATGCGAACGCTTATTTGCATTTACATTCCATTTCATAACAAAACTTCAATCAATTTGCGTATGTTTGCTGTATGCACACATCGGAGCTTAAGCCGCCGATGATAGCATCATATTTATACGGCATTTCAGTTGCTTATCGGTGTACAATGCCATGAAACAAACTTTATCCTTGGTCTTGATAAATAAAAAAATATGTTTCACATACGTTCGAGTCGATTTATTATGCCCTTTTTTTCGATTTTTCCATTTTTTTTTGTAGGGTTCTTTTATTTTGCAATCAATGCTTAATCCTAGAGAAATCTTCGGTGCTGCTGATTTTTTTTATGTGTTTCAATTTCTTCTTTCAATCAGAAGTTTATCATCATTAACTACATTACTACAACAGTCATCATCAAGAGCATTATCAATATCCACAGCATAAAATGTTCTCTGTTGATATCAATTTGTTGACTCATTTCAAAATGTATTTAGTATCGGATTTTTTTTTTTGGATTCACACTTTTATTCGAATCAATATCGATATTTCCTTTGGGATTTTCAATTCGAATGCTAAACACAATAGTAGCGAGTAGCGTTTCGCTTCGTTAAATAAAAAATTACAAAATTGCAATTTGTATATTTATATATATATTTTTTTTTTGTATTTAATTTACATAAATTAATTGAAATTCGCTTTAATCCCGTACTTTCCCTTTATTAACAGTTAATTTGTATTTTACTGTTTTTTAATTTTATACCTACCTAAACCTATAAAAAGGTTACAGGATATTGAGATTAAATGCTAATCAGTAACGATAAAAATGCAAATTTTTATTTACGCTGAAAATAAATATAAATTTAAAGTGAAAAGCATATATAAATTTTTAGAATTGAAGAAAATATTTTGCGACAGTAATTTATATGTGCATAAATTTAAGACTGATATGAATTAGTGCTAATGAGATATAATTAATTAATTTCTTTTATAAATACTCCTTTCCAATCATTATAATAAGAATACATTCAGAAAAATACACTCTTAATCACATACTAATTAAATTGACCTGATTGTTTTGTTAGCGAAATTTTGGCTCATATGGTTAAAACGTAACGACATCAACATAAATATCCGCAAGAGAAAGTTTGGCTGGATTGGTCACACCTTATAAAAGTCGTCAAGTGAAGTTTGTTTTCAAGCCCTTACGTATAACCCAAAGAAGAAGAAGAAGAGAAAGACCTAAGATTACCTGGCGCAGATCAACACTATACGAAATCTAAACACCTTGACAGACCATACATCAATATTGTTGAGCTCAGAGAAGTGGCAGTAAGAAGGCAAAGATGGAGGCAATTTTTAGATAGCTTATTCCCAATATAGAGACAGCTTGGAATCATGTGACACCAAGCAAAGCTTAATATATGGTTAAGAAGATATGAAGACCAATATGTGTTTTGATTAAAGAATATTTTGACCTGAGCTTTACTTAAAATCTCGTTAAATCAACCAAATTATTTTTCTGAGTGTATAAGCGTATCAAATGTATTGTGATAAGTTTCTATATTAAAGTAAGAGGTATATGTGTATTTATAAATTTCTAAAAGCTGACATTGATAAATGATTTCAAACCTTAAACTGCTTCAAAGTAAATGTATTTCAAAATAACAAACAAAAAACTGCTTCAAAGTAAATGTATTTTAAATAAAATACACATAAAACTGCTTCAAAGCAAATTTGTTTTAAAATAAAATGAAAAAAATATAAACTGAATTGCAAGCAGTTAACTTCATTATGAAAGGACAATCAAGTTTTAATCACAAAAGACAATGAATCCTTAACAGAAATGCAAAGGATGACACAGCAGTGCTTTAACGTTGTAGTAGCGCTCATGTGTTACTTTGAACAATAGTCGTCAATCTATTAATATTAATTGTGGGCAATTAATTTTTGATGTGATACTGAAATAATATTCTTTACTTAAATGTTGAAAAATTTCCTCAACAGAATATTTTCTATCTAAAATACTAATTGATATCTTTAAAGCACTCTAAAACATATCTGATATACATATGTATTCGTAGAAAGGATATATAAAAAAATTCAATCAGGTTTCAAATATTGTTGAAAGGTTTTAGTTTGTCTGCCAAAAAATTATTATTTAATGTTAAGATTTTAATAGATTAAATTTTGTAATTTATTTTCTTATTACTCACCAAATCAAACAATTTAGAATTTTAATAGATTAATTGTTAATTGACCAATTTTAAATAAGTTTTGAAGTACTTCTAGACTTATATCGTTTTTTTAAATAAAACAATTACACTTATAAATTTTTGTTATATATTTAATTGCATTTTTATTTTTAGAAAAAATTATTTATATTACAAATATTTCGGTTTACTTCGTAGACTATCTTCAGTGTTAATAATAATAAATTCCTTTTGTTTATTATGTTATTATATTATGTTATTATAATATATATTATGTTATTATATTTGTTTGTTTTATGTGTTAAATAAACGACCTTAGCCCAGTAATAACAACTTATTTTAGTATATGTGAATAATTTTTATATATAAAAATTTAAAAAAAATGGCCTCGAAATGGCTTAACAATTTATACACACCATATTTAGTTTAAAAAGCATTTATTAAAAATTATTGAATAAAATACTAAATCATATATCAACAATTAAAATTTTTTTGGTTGTGCCTAAAAAAAAAAGATTTTAAATTTGTAAAAAATTTTACAAATGAAAAATATTCTATTTAAAAAAATATCAAGTTAAAATTATTAAAATATTGAATTTAAATGTTTTAGTTTATATATATTTTTTTTTCTACCCACATAAAAAATATTAGAAGTAATTGAACTCATATCCACTTACTTCTATTCGTATTTATTTTATAATTTCAATTGATACAATACATATAAAAAAAAATACACACTATATTATTTTAATATATATTAGTACTATATTTCCAAACTTTTTTATTTCTTTTAGTTGGGTCTTCCACTCTTATCCATATGTATTTATTTTATAATTCCAACTAAAATAATATATATAAGAATATATAAGTTTATTTAATATAAAATAGATACTCAAACTAATAATTTGGATTAATTTCTATAAAAGCAACGTATAATTTTTTGCTATTAATCTAATTTAAAACGTTTAATGCAATGTTTGAATACAATGAACATAAATTTAATTGTTATCAATGTAGTATAATGATTGGATTGCAACTATAATGACAATGTGTTCCTCGAAAATTTTTTCAAATAATAAATAACTTTTTGTATGATTCAACTTGTAGCTATAATAACGCGTAGCTTATAAGCGTAACTAATACTGTAGATAATAAATTATGCACTACAAAATTCAAGTGAACACTACGTTTATTTTTTTCATTATTAGGCCAAACACTAAAAACGTTAGAAGAATATTAATTGATATCATTTTGAACTTTAGTGTTGCTGTTTTATACGGATACTGAATATGTATCTAATGCATATTATGAAGCATCATTATGTTAAATCTACTTAAATCAAGGTCAGTAGTAACAACAGTTTATTAGTACGAATTCTAAAAATTTTCCATTCCAACTTTCGTTATTGAAATAAATTTAATAGTCTGACTTCACTGAACTCAGTAGACAACTGTTATACTTATTTACTTTATATTTCTTTTCCAAACCTAAACAGAATTTAATGCGATATTATTAAACAACATCAAAATAAGAAATTAAAAATAAATAAAAAAATTTAAAAATATAAATAAAAAGAAGTAAAAATAATAGAAAAAAGGCAAACTGGTGACAATTAATTCTATATTTTATGGAATTACTACTTTTTCAATTTTTTTTATAATTACAGTTTGCTGAGTCACTAACTTCATCGTTTGCCAGTAGTTGGGAATGGACTTCTTTAACAAAAAAGAGTAATAATAACAATAAAAAATTAATAAATTGAAAATAATTGTCAAAACAGTATTAAGTTAAAAAAATTTTTTGTTGTGAATATGAGCATAAAAAGAAATAAATGTATAAATAAAAATAAAAATCGAAGTAATAATATGAGCTAAAGACTTTTTAAATATAAGTTAGAGTTATTACCTAAATAATACAAAAATAGATCAGAGAAAAAAGAAAAAATCTATTATTCTGTTGCTAAAGAAGAAAAGAGAAGGGAGTGAGGAAGATAGAGCTAGAGAGAAATAAAGGGAAAATAATGTTATATGCTTTGTGAACGAACTATACAAACATAATCACCTCCATAATTAATCTTTATCTCAAAATATAAAATTTCTCACCTAATAAAGTCTAACATTAAGAAATATCTTGAAAGAAAAAACCATTCACATTTTAATAATTGATTTATCTAATAGAGTTTATGCTTAGAGACACTTTAAAAAAAATTAACGTATTCTAATTATTAACTAACCTCATCTAATCCCTGAACAAAAGATACAGAAACGAGTATCATAATAATTTATATATTCTAGAAATTAGGCTAGTAGCCTCTAAGATTAAGAGCTTTCCGAAAAAAATCTTTACGTTTTATAATACTCATAATTGAATTACCCGATAGAATCCATATTTAAAATATATATAAATGAAATCTAACGATCTAATAACAATTAGGTTATTTTACGAATAATAGATGTCTAAAATGGTAAAATATGTAACAATTGACTAGACTTGTGAAATTGGTTCACCTCTACTTGAGGAGGCAAAATACGTATACTGAAAATGACGTTTTTTGTCAACATAACATATTATGGAATTCCACATTTAAAGTGTTTCTTCAGATTTATAGTAGAAAGGGTATCTCATCCCTCTACTTAAAGAGCCTTCTCAGAATGAAACTCTGTGTGTACTAGATATTAAGGAATTACACCTTTAAAACGGTTCTTCAGATTTGGAGTATGGACAGTATCTCATCCGTGTTATCACAACTAACTATTATTTGTATTTAAATATCAAAGCTGCCATATTAATCTACTTTAACCAAATAGTTAACTAATTTATTAAACCTTATGATTTAAATATATTTTAAAGTAAGACATCTTACATATTATAATAATTGATTGACCTAATAGACTCTACAGTCAAGACATACATTTAAAGAATAAATTATTATATATTCCAATAATAAACTGACAGAGTAGATTTTAGGATGGAAAACAAAAATTTTTGTTTTTTTGCCTTAATGAAAAGCCTTAGGAACGAGATAAGAAGACCTCAGCTATCAGACTGTTAAAGGCATCTAACTAAGGCCACATTCTAGCAATCTGAAGGCAAATATGTTAGAAGCTTAGTTAAGTTGTATAAACACATAAAAAATGTTTTTATATACTTCCTAAATTATTTGCCAATGTCTAACAAAATTATTTCTAATTATTTTGTGCTTTATTTATATGCTATATTTGCTATAATATGCCATATTTAACTGTATTTATGTTATATACTTTACAGTACATTTCTAAATGCATTTAATAAGAATTAGTGTGCGTACCCACTTGACTTGGCACTCAAATATATCACTTTTATTCTTAAAAATATTGATTCGAAGTAGAATTAATGCTACACTAATGAATGGCTGAGTGCAAATAAAAATTGATTGTATATAAAAATAATTGGTTCTGAACAGATAAATATATTTTTGTTATAAGATCTTTCTATGTGATCCCAACTTCAGTAATTTATATAGATCTTATTATAATCTTTTTATATTAGATCATTTTATGTAATCCCAACTTCAATAATACAAAGATACTTTTCTTTTTATAGAGATTTTTTCTTTTTTCCTGGGGACCAAATACGCTTCGATTGATATATTATTTTTATTAAATTTATTTTGTGTATAGAATTATAAAGTTATATCGACTATATTATGCTAGTATGCTCAAATGGTTGGTACATTAAGTTAATTTAAAATAATAATGAGTAATAAGATAATTTAAAGTAATATTTTTCAAATACCTTACCTACCAGCCTATTAAAAACAATTACTGTTAATAATATACTTTCGATATATAAATACTTTTGACATATAAAACCTGTTATCTAGTCAATAAAATTTAATTTATAATAACCGAACTGAAGGCCCTAGCAACTAGCGTTAGTTTTTCCTATCTTAGTTATAAGATTTTAAATTTTGTAATTAATTATAATAAATAGAAAATAAATAAATAAAAAATAACCTACATATATTACTCTAACCATATATTCGGTATTTTACTTCTATTTTATAGTTTATAAATTAGTTGTTCCAATTTAAACTTACACAATATAAATGTCTATGTCCCGGAACTTAAT
This sequence comes from Teleopsis dalmanni, assembly GCF_002237135.1. NCBI lineage: Eukaryota > Metazoa > Arthropoda > Insecta > Diptera > Diopsidae > Teleopsis > Teleopsis dalmanni. Next base: position 181,667,238 of record NC_051847.1, read on the forward strand.
ACTTCGAAACACTCCGACCTTTGTACATATAATCGAACTACTAACCTACATACATTGTGACCGAAAAGCTTTCGGAAATTCTCATTTAAAATTCGCGCGCTGTATATTTTTCGATATTTTAAGTTCATGTATTTTGGCAGCAACTTTGTCCCTTATTACTATGCCAAAATGAGCGCGATCTGTCGGACAGTTCGTTTACGGCAGCTGTTGAAACCAGTTCACCTCAGTAGTGCGTTGCGAAAAAAACAATGGAAAAAAATATTGAACAAAGAGTTTGCATCAAATTTTGTTTTTCGAACGAAATTTCGTGTGCAGAATCGTTGCGAATGCTACAAAAGGCTTATGGGGAATCAGTTTTATCGAAAACTCAAGTTTATGAGTGGTACAAAGCCTTTCAGGACTGTCGTACGACCGTCGAAGACATGCCGCGTTCTGGACGACCTTCGACCTCTACCACCGACGAAAACATTGAAAAGGCAAAGGAAATCGTGTTCAAAAATCCTCATGTGAGTGTTAGAGAGATAGCACGAGAGCTAGGCATCGGTCGTGAGATGGCTCGTTTGATTTTGGTGGACAATTTGTGTATGCGACGTGTCAACGCCCGGCTTGTTCCGATTCACCTCAATTTGTTCAACATTATCAACGATTTTAAGGCCAAACATTCAATAAATACCATCGAACAGCCACCGTATTCACCTGATCTTGCACCGTGTGACTTTTTCCTGTTTCCCAACCTCAAATTACCACTCAGAGGAACGCGTTTTGAATCCATAGAAGACGTAAAACAGAATTCGCAGAGGGAACTCAAAGCCATACCGGAAAGCGCCTATAAAAAATGTTTAAACGTTGGCATTTGTGTATCGCTTCTAATGGAGCATATTTTGAAGGAGATAAAATAAATATTGATGAAGATTAAGAATTTTGCGTTTTATTTAAAATTTTCCGGAAACTTTTCGGTCACAATGTATTATAATTCAGTCTAAATAAAATAAATTTAGAGTATATTAGAGACTAATTTCGTACCCCAATAATGTACAATTATTAATATCAATTTTATTAAGACTGAATCCCAGTACTAATAACGTTTATGAAAACATTATTTATAATTAGTGAAGTGAAGTAAATTATATTAATAAAAAATTATTTTTTAAATACCTAACATTGTATTACATTCATATATGTAAAATAATAAAAACAAAATAAAAATTGAACCATGAGGCTATTTCCAAAGATACGTAGTTTTCACTTTCAATTCCTCAACTGATTTGTATGCAAAATCCGTTCGAAAAGCATTAGGTTAATGTCAATAAAATTGAGCAAAAAAGAAAAATAAAAAGTAGAATTTGATAAATATCTTAAAAAACTTGCAATTAGAATAATTATTCCAAACGCCGAATATAAGTGAATACCTTATTTATTGTTACTTATGTCATATCCCAAACGTTGAACAATTTTTTTTAATTCTCTGACAATTTATTTCGCTAAATTCTTTTGTATCTCCATAAAAAAAATTAAAATTCGAAACTCGATTAAGGAATTTAATGGTAAAGATTGAAATACAGTATTAGATATAAATAAAAGAAATAAAAAAAATAT
>NC_051847.1:181668933-181687340 GCF_002237135.1 Teleopsis dalmanni
TTCTTACTTTTTATATATACAACGTCTTCATTATTCAAGGAAGCTATATCTTGGTCAATTAGCGGGATACCCTTAACTAAGCGTTTCTTTAAAATGGTGCTGAAACCATATACGCTACCAAGCAATCCAGAAAAGCATTTGATCTTAGTACCACCAATTTTATTCATTTGGTAGAATTGGTACCCAAGTATTACACATTGATAATCAATTTGATTATATAAATAACTACTTAGCTGATACTTCGCGTCTATATTTATCTGTAAAAGCCAATTTTGTTTAAGCTAAAATCGTCAAATAAGTTTTTGGTCTTATAGATGTATACTTATATCGAGTCGGACATATTTAGCTACTACTTTTTCAAGACAGACCCTAGTTTTCAATACGTCAATGAATCAGATCTTAGAGATTATCATATAATATAAGTCCCATGCAATATTATTAGCCTTCATAGAATCTTATCATAAAGTAATTTAAAAAAGATTGGTGACTGCAATAGACTTGGAGATACCTACACACAATTGGACTATCTCTTGATGTTCATATACCGTTTGATAGAATATATTATTTTTATTAGTAGTTTCTTTTTCTTTGGTTAGTACTGTCATACATTTTTTGAGATCATGGAAACCTATACATTAAAATATATGCAGTTTATTAGACTATAAAAAATTTTGTTTTATAATAGATTAATAAACAATCTACGATTAAATAATCAAGTTTTGTTACGGCTGTTAAATAGAGTAATGAATAATCTACGATTAAATAATCAGGTTTTGTTACGGCTGTTTAAATATGTAGAAACTTTAAATATGTAGAATTAGAAGAACACATTTGGATATGAGTTCTTCTAAATGTGTTCTTAATGTAGAAACTAATATATTTAACGTCAGTATTGTAAAAAGATAATATTTTTTGTGAGTATGTATTTTTATAGGCATACCACATAACTAATTTTATTTTTTTAAGTGCCCGACTTCACACCTTCAATAAAATTAAATAAAACGTTAGAGAAGCCTTTTTATAATTCTTTGTGAAATTTGATCATATGAAGACAACTCTTGAATTGCTTTTATTTTTATAACTATAAATTAATTTATCAGTCTAAACAAATCAATATTATCTATAAAATATGTTTAGATTCAATTTAATTATGTTGGGTTTGTACTATGCATAAACTCCCGGGTCTAATGCACATATACGCTAATGCTCATATGAAATAGATTCCTGGGAATGCATACCTTTACGGAAGAGGCAATCAAACTCTGTAAAGTAGATTCTACTTTATATGCTACTATATGCTACTCTTTATCCAAGCAACAGGGCTTGGAGCTATACTCTTAGCACAGAAGGGGTCACAATAGACCCGACGGTCGCAGTGTCATATCCCATATCAAAAATAATAAACTTCCATGTCTTTACCGATACAAGTTAATGATCATAAGTGGTTGTGTTATTAAACGGCCGTTCATTTATATCGTAAGCAACTTCGCTAGTTATCAGAGAGATCCTATTACTTCTAGGTTACTCCTAAAACCATGTTCTTGTTCTCCAGATTTCTATACCTTGTATTTATTAGTACTTATTTTTCAACAAATAAAACACACACTTTGCTCGATTAAGTACTGCCAACTACAATGTCTTCATCACCGATAAGACTCACTGAAATATTTTTTTTCGGAAATCTTCAGTTTACGTCGCATTTTGGCACTTCTCCAATTGACATTGACTGATGCGTACGTGCGAGAGTCTTTCGTTCCATGTTTGTGTGGGTTCATTTGTTGCTTTATAGAATATATATTCTTTTATGAATTTTTATAATTATTATTATTATTTTTTTTTTGTTTTTTTATTTATTAAAAACTTTCTGTTTTCTTCAACATATTGGTTGGGCATTCCGTTTGTGTATACATTTTTAATTACTGTCTGCAATAAAAAAATAAAAAAGCACACAGCTAAGTTGTTAGAATTTTATGTTTTTTGTAAATTATGTGCAATCGTAAAAACACAAAAGTTCAGATTTAATAAAAGATATAAGTTTCAAATTAGCAGTTCACTTCAGAGTATTTAGGAACGCTAATTCATGGAATCAATTAATAATGAAATGTGTTATATGAATGAAATGCAACATCTATGGGGATTTTCCAAGTTTTATAGAAAAGAAACACAAAACAATTTGTTTTTGTGTTTTCAAGTGAAGTTATAATAATCGATAATTAATTTTGGAAAAATTGTTTCAATTGAAATATAATGAATCATACTTCTTCATTAGCAATATCAGCACAGTAAAAATTTTCCAAGCTATGTATAAGAAAATAAAAATTAATTATAATTTTAAAATGAAAAATATTATTTTTTGTTTATTTATTGTCATTAATTAATAGATTAATGTGTCTGTTAATCTATGAGTACACATCTCTGAAGCTATATTATTTTATTAAAACATATTCGATAAGTATCTATAACATGTTTACTAGGCATTTAATAAGTTTATTTGATGCAGTTCTGTGGTATTTAAATAAACTATCAGGTTTTGAGTCGTGTTTTGAAACATGTTTCTACTAATAATGCACTAAAAATGGTTGTACAACTCTTATAATCAACTACTAACTGTCAGCAAACACTGAAGTACGTTTGAGAACTCTTTGGATTTAAGCACCCGCAGTTTAAATCGGTATTCCTAAAAAGCTAATACAACTCTGAAAGATGACTTTACGCAATTGTTTACAATTTACAAACTTTTTCGCGACATGTTAAGTTTTACACATGGTAATCGCTTTTCCTGAAATCACTTCAAATTCATAAAGGAAATTATTTAATATATATATAAATATATATATATATATATATATACACCAAAATATTCTCCATGTACTCCAGCTAAGACAGAATATTTAATATATATGTCCATCTTCATGTATTGACTGACAATATCGATATCATTAGGTTTAGGAAGTATTAATGCTCTTTTAAGCTAGAATCTATCAAACTTGACGGTATGTTGTATTAGACCAGATACAGCAAATTACTAGCAGAAACTAGCAAAAAGATACATAGTTAATGGATTGTTACCTAAGCTATTAGAGATCTTATCTATTTTGAGGCTATCATTCGCAATAACAACGATAACATATGGAAGATGTCTTACGGACGAAGAATTATCATAAACAATAAAGTACAATACATGTTTTATTAGGGGCTCGATGTAGAACTGGGATATAGAGTTTCAACTACAAAACTTAAACTTTATAAGCTATGTATCGCAATTTTTTTCTATACATAACACCACAACATAAAAAGGTAATACGTAATAATGTAACCACATTAATGAGGAAAACTCTCACCAAGATCATTGCATCTTTATGTATTCATATTGGTTCCATAATTTAAATAAATCAAGAATTAAATAAGCTTTATAATCATTTTGATATTATTTAGTGAATTAATATACAACAGCTATGACTATCTCTTGATGACTGGAAATGATGAACTATAAAAACTGATCTCTAAATGGTTATTGGAGTACTTGAATATAGCTGAAGACCATGATTTCGGTTAAAATAGAGCAGTAGTAATCACTCCTCAGAACATGTATGCAAAAAGTAACAATGGAGTAGTCAGAAATTTTGAACTTATGTACTTATTTCTTTGGAACCAAAATAAAAGTTTGAAAATTCCTTTGTAGTTTATAAAACAATTTTCTACCCTTCTTTCTTCTTTTAGTACAGCACTTCATCTTAAAGGTGTAGTGTAAATCATTTTACCTTAACATCCAATTTTCTGAAATAAACATTTACCAGAGTGGTTTCGAAAAGTAGTGAATTTTAACAACAACAAATTTTATTATTTTTGTTATATTAATTAATTGATTTTTGGTTGACCATACAGTTGTCGAAACCTCTCTATTTAATACAATAGTTTTCATTAAGTAAAATAGTTACTGTCATCATAACTGACGTTAAAATCGAATCGTTCAATAAGTATATATATGTATATATAATATATATTTGCATACATACTTTATATAATATTAAAATGTGCGGAAATATGTTATGTCTCCAGATATATATCTATATATATCTTTATAAATATTTCCAACTATAATATAACAATATAATTATAATTATATGATAAAATATATATATATATATATACAATAGATAAGTTAAGTATACATATACAGATTGTACAGATTGTATATATATATTTTTTTTTATATACACATATATGAGATATAATCCACATATTTTAATATATTATAAACTACTCACATTGAATTATATTATAACTTAGTTTTAATTTTATTTAAATATATAAAAATTTGAAATTATTTATTCCATTTGTTAGGTATATCTATTTTAGTTTTAAATGCTAAAAATAATAATATAAATTTTTAAACATTAATTTTATTCTAATTACAAATTTTATTGAATAAAAAAAGCTTACAAATTTATTTCTAAAATTGAATTTGTTCGAAGCTGATAGTATAAAAAGTATAAAATAACAGTTGTGAAAATGTTATTATAAATTATTATCACAAAATTATTGCTTAAATTTATCTATAAACGTTTAGTATTACACAAGCCGCTAAATACGCCTACAATAATTTTCATTGTAATTTGAATGGATTTCGACAATTTTTATACTTACATGAGTATTAAAAATTATTTTGTTTACCAAAATGAATTAACTCAGCAAAAATAAAAAAATAAAATTTATAAATTTATTTCATTAAATTTAATATTTAACAAACAAATATTTTTATTTAAACAATTAATTTGGTTGAGAAAAAAAAATAAAAACACAAATTTGCTTATAAGCAAAATACACTGTCTGTCATTTGTTTGAAATTTGCATAGTTTCTTCTTGGTTTTCTCTTTTTGAACATTTTATTTTGATTTAGTAGTGCAATTTTGATTAAAACAAATTAAAAATTTTCACATATCATAATTTTAAATAAATAAATTAAACTTTATATGAAACGGAAAATTTGTGCTCGACCGTGTCAAGAAAACGTTTTGCCGGTGGCACACGCTTTTGGCGACTAAAACGCGACGAATTGAACAAAATGAAAACTTGTGACGTCGCCGTTGAAGAAAAGCATGCACGGCGAGTAGATCGACAGAAACGAAAAAGTCAAAAAAATCAAAAAAATATATGTCGTAGAGAATATTGCCTTCCCGATGTACTGAACCAAATAAAATCCCGCAGAATTTGCCAAAAGAGCTGAGCTGCAGTAACTCAAGTTCCGAACTTCATGCGATGCCGATCCGATCCTCATTCTTCTCTTGCTGTGCTGCTTGTGGGTTGCCGTTGTTTTTATCATTTGACAGCCATTTTGCGAATTGTTAACAGAATCTGCAGAGCAGCATATGGCCAAAATTTCATATATTGAAGAAAAAAAAATTCAATAAAAAAAAGACATTAATATAGTGAAAAATAAATAAACAAAATAATATAAATGATTTTAAGTTAAATTAGAAAGCAGCATGACCCGAATTCATTCCAATTTGAAATACTTATTGAGTCCATGAAGCGCCGTGCAACACATTTTGGAATGAACTTTTTTCTTTTTTTGAGTTTCATTATCTTTTTTTTTTCTAATCAAAAAGTTGAAGGCCTCTTCAGTACACTTAAGTATCTCCGATATGTTTATCTTGGCCGCGTATCGACCCAGCACACCAGTGTGCCTGTCAGTGTAGGAGTTTATTTTATATTCGGTGTAATTGCTCGGCTGGAAATTTAGTTTTTGCAATAATTGTTCGCCGCTCAACTCTTGTGGATAACACAGAAAAATCGTTTAAATCATTCGAATCGAATATTCTGTATTCTGTATTTATAAGTCTATAAATACAGACTCAAGTATTTGGAATAAAGAAACAAATGTGCTTCACTGCCAAATATGTAAGTTGGAAGTAATTAAGTCATAAATAAAAATAATTGAATTTTACATTGCATGTAGAAGAAATGATTGATTACAATTTGAGCACAAGAATAAACGTTTAATAAAAATGTATTTTTAATGTATACTATATACTATATACTGTATATGTAAATAAGAAAGTTCCATTTGAAAACAAAATCAGAAAACTAAAGATTTATGAGATTTGAGGAATAAAAATGCGTTTGAATCTTACAATTGCTTATACGATTATCGAATGATAAACAAAAGTGAACGAGACAGTTGAGGAGTTAGCTAACCTGGGTACATTCTAGACAAACTCTAAGTTTTGCTTTATACTCGTATCTATTACAGAAAAACGATCATGTTTTATTGCCAGGTCCAAAGTAGTTGATCACATCTCAAGATGAAAAGCGACACGAGCTATAAACTACTTATTTAGGAGTTCAAACTATCTAGAATTCGACAATCCTACTTAGAATGTAAGTCGTCGGTACGGTATGCCATTTCCCAAGATTATTAGATCTAAGCACTACTATTTATACTACTACTACTACTATTTATTTCACTACTACTACTACTTATTCTACTACTGCTACTAGTACTACTACGAATATTGCTACTACTGCTACTACAACTATTGTTGCTACGGCTACTACTGCTATTACTACTGCTACGACTATTGCTACTACTGACACTATTATAATTACAACTATTGCTATTACAGCTACTACTTCCACTGCTAGTAGTACTACTACTACTGCTATTATTATTACTGCTACTAGTACTACTAATACTAGTACTACTGCTTATACTACTACTATAAAAATATTGTATGTTATGTATTATTTTTTCACTGCATTTTCAATTTAGGAATTAGTCAAGTTCTTTGATTTTTTGAAAGATTTTTTTAACGAAAATCAAAGAAAATGTCGTTTTCGTTATAACTATTTTAAATTCCATTTTCGGAATCAAACATTAAACGAAGTCTATTCTATTTTAGTCTATTAAAAAAAAGTTATAAATATTATTATTTTTCCATAAACATGAGTTTAATGGAAGTGGACAATGACTATGCAAATTCCTTCATCAATCCGTTATCATACATCCTGTTTTTAGTATCCGGAATACTAGTTAGATATTCATAGAACAATCTCAAGAGGTCTATACATTGTGACCGAAAAGTTTTCGGAGGTTCTCATTTAAAATTCGCGCGCTGTATATTTTTCGATATTTTAAGTTTATGTGTTGGGCAGCACGTCCTTATTACATGCCAAATGAGCGCGATTCTCAGGACAGTTCGTTTACGGCAGCTGTTGAAACCAGTTCACCTCAGTAGTGCGTTGCGAAAAAAACAATGGAAAAAAATATTGAACAAAGAGTTTGCATCAAATTTTGTTTTTCGAACGAAATTTCGTGTGCAGAATCGTTGCGAATGCTACAAAAGGCTTATGGGGAATCAGTTTTATCGAAAACTCAAGTTTATGAGTGGTACAAAGCCTTTCAGGACTGTCGTACGACCGTCGAAGACATGCCGCGTTCTGGACGACCTTCGACCTCTACCACCGACGAAAACATTGAAAAGGCAAAGGAAATCGTGTTCAAAAATCCTCATGTGAGTGTTAGAGAGATAGCACGAGAGCTAGGCATCGGTCGTGAGATGGCTCGTTTGATTTTGGTGGACAATTTGTGTATGCGACGTGTCAACGCCCGGCTTGTTCCGATTCACCTCAATTTGTTCAACATTATCAACGATTTTAAGGCCAAACATTCAATAAATACCATCGAACAGCCACCGTATTCACCTGATCTTGCACCGTGTGACTTTTTCCTGTTTCCCAACCTCAAATTACCACTCAGAGGAACGCGTTTTGAATCCATAGAAGACGTAAAACAGAATTCGCAGAGGGAACTCAAAGCCATACCGGAAAGCGCCTATAAAAATGTTTTGATGATTGGAAGAACGTGGCCATTGTTGTTCGCTTCTAATGGAGCATATTTTGAAGGAGAAAAAATAAATATTGATAAGATTAAGAATTTGCGTTTTATTTAAAATTTCCGGGAAGCTTTTCGTCCAAGATATATTCAGAAAATTTAATCCAAGTCTTTATACAGAAACTTGACTGACTATACACTCCAGCAATCACAAATTTGTTAACAAATTTCCAACCTAAAAGCTTGGTGACCAAAGTGTTCTTCATTTGATCTAATGACGTATGTTTTTAACTTTAATGATCAGATTCGATGATTGAATAAAAAAAAATTTGAATAAATTAAAACAAATAATTTCAATTTTCTAATTTTATTGATTAAATCATATTTTATTTATAACAATATATTTTTTAAAATAGACTTTTACATCAAATCTGACTCCATTTTTATTTATTAAAAAGGAATTGCCTCAATCTTCTCAAATGTGCATATATTTTTAATTAAGGTTTAGTTTATTGAAAATTTCTGAATTCTAAATTAATCTAAATCATCTAAATACATCTAGATTATAAAGAAGAAGATGTGTTCTATTATTTCATATTCGAGGAATATTAATTCTACCACATTCTCATCTTCATACAATTCTGAAGACAACTCACTATCATCATCTAAAGATGTTTCGGTTTCTGAAAAGTCTACTGAAGATTCTACTGTAGAGTCTCTTGGAGAGTCTACTGCTAATTCTGGTAGCAAACATGAATCTCTCGGTTCATTCTCGACTTCATCTTGCTGCATATGATGTGAAGACAATTCAATATCATCAAAAGATTTTTTGTCATCTGCTGAGTCTACTGGTAATTCTTTCGATTCTGTGTCTTCATATTGCTGCATACGATGTGAAGACAATTCAATATCATCAAAAGATTTTTCGCCATCTGATGAGTCTTCTGGTAGTTCTTGTGATGAAGATTCTGATAGACTGCATGAATCTATTGACTCATTCTCTTCTTTAGCATCTGACTCCATCCACGAATCATCAGATGGTAAGGGTGAACGATTAAATTGGTGCAAATTTTTATAAGCACTAATTTTATTAAAGATATCATAATGATAGTAAGTTTTCATAATCATGTTGTTAGATCTACTTCTTTTGGCATAACAGTGATCATTTTCTATGACATCTAGTGAAGATGCAGTATTCATTGTTTCTTCTTCGAAATCGGTATCTTGTATTTTACGTTTAATTGCTTGACGTTCCAATGAATTATCCATAATATCAGGTTGATCGGAACTGGATATTGTTGGATTCTGATGATTAGAGTTTAATCGACTTACAGCAAGTACATCATTACTTGTGGACCTTGAAGAACGTTCTGATCGATAGTCCATGATAATATTAGTTGGATCGAATACTGAATAATTGCCATTTACAGAATTTGGTTCACAGTGGATCTCTGTCATCTTCAAACTTTCATTTATTTCTTTTTTCAATCTGCTCCGGGTTATTCTAAAACTCTTTTGTAATCCAAAGTATTCACTTTCTAAATCAAATTCATTGTCTTCTAATTCAATGTTATCATATACTTCTGCTACTGCTTTGAATTGATCTCTTAACTCTTCCAAATAAGTAGCGGCATCTTCATAAGCATCCGATAATAATTCCTTCATCCAGGTTATTTCTCTTTTAAATTTTCTGATTAATATTCTATTTCTTTTTTTCTGATTAATGGAATATGTTGACATGTTTTCTTCTTGTAGATTTTCCATTTCTTAAATTCTTCTTCTTATATTATACTTGTTATAAATTTTTACTTTTCTATTTCGATGCTAATCAAAATGTTTAGAAATAATATTCAAACGTTCAAGTCTTGGTTAGACACTGATTTTTGAATCGAGTGTTATCCTATTTATATTAAAATATCTCAATATCGTAAAGGTTAATTAGTAAATATTAGCGCGAGTGTATCTAACAGATAATCAAAAATATGACCTGCTCTACAGCGTAAATAGAGAAGGTCACGCATCCTTTATTAGGAATTTTTATATTAGGTTTTTTATGGTTTTATTTATTTAATATGTTTTTCTATGTATTTGTTTTCCTTGAACATATATAATTAGCAAGGATTCAGGTACTTCATATTAGTTATATTGTAATACTGTAATTTCAATTTGATACATTATTTAATTAGGGTATTATATTATATATCATTAATGCTTATTTTTAGAATTTCGTAAAAAAAGGCTTTTGAATAATAATATGATTCTGAGAAAAACAAAATATTATATATGAACAAAATCTCATCTTAACGAACCTTAACTGTAACAGTTTTTAACAGTAAAATTGTCACAAGAGAGCCTTAAATTTTTTGGGATGATCCTGGGTTTAGTACAAATTTGTACTATATAATCTTTTCTAATTATGTCACATTAAAAAGGTGATCTATTTTGAACATTTCAACTAATCTGTGTATAGGAAATAATATGATAAATTGAAAAGACATTGGACAAATCATCAAACATCAATATTGTTTCCAATATTGTTGCTAAGTTATATATCACCATACAGTAACCTCTAAACTGATAAGATTGAATTCTTAGGTCAATCCTATAACCTGTAAAGTGACCAGATTGAATTCTTAAGTCAATCCTATCTAGCAAAAGTAACTTATTGAATATTCTTTTTATTGGCCTAAAAAATGATCCTTCTTGGCATAGCTAATACTCTTAAGATAGATGCCTCTAAATTTGTTTTCTTTATGCGAATCATGCGAGTGACTTATTATAAGTACATAGAGGAGATCAATTAACTTTTAATCTAACTTTAAGTTTAATAATTGGGCATATTATAACTCGTATGTGCTTTATATCCTAGGACCCATTTTAATACCGTAAATCATTGACGTTCTAAAGAGGTTTAGGGATAGGGGTGCACTGAAACAGTTGATTTTTCGATTATCGTGTTTTAATTAAATAAAAAGATGCAATAAAAATAAAAATTATTCTTCTGTCTCTGCAAACAATCTTTGACAAATAGGACCGAAAATATTTAACTTTTCGCTGAAACAAAATACTCTACCATTTCGCTTTCTCAAAACATTTAAATACTCCATATTAAATAGTATATATAGTATACATATATTATATGGTATAATATATACTATATAAGTTGTATACTATACTAGATTATATAGTATACAACTATTAGTATAATATTGTTGCGTTTGTGCCACCCTATTTACGTGATCGTTCGCGATCATATGATTCTCATATGCAACTTCAGTTTAGTGCATTTTTCAAGTAATTATTATAATAATTATTGACATTCCTAGAAATTATATCAAATTTTGCTTAAATGCCATATTCACAACAATATATATTTAAAATGACATTTCAATATAGCAGAAAACGAGCGCGGAAATAAGCTAGTGGACTCATACTATTCAGCAGCCAGGTCAAGAGCTACATGGCCCCTTTTATATTATATGTAGAAACTTCAATTTGGGACACAGAAGCAAACCGAAAGGGGGTAGATCTGTCATCTTAGCGGGATATTGGACTTTTGGATGACAAGAAGACAGTATCAGCCTACCCTGGAGTATCTCCAAGAGTCAATATACATATAGTCTACCGACGCACAGTGTGCAAAAATGAAAATTTGGTGTTTTCTAAACTAGGAGAGATATGGAAATGAAATTTTCCTTAAATATAGTTTTTAAAGTCCAAAAGTGTCGTGGTTTGCCCCCCTTACGAAATTCCCCTAAGAAATAGTTCATGTTTTCTAAAAAACTTAAGAGTAAATGTTTTTTATACTACTAATTAAAAAATTATAATTTTTTATGTTTTTATAAAAAAAAATTTTTAATTTTAATTAACAGTAAAAATGTGAAAAAAAATCTTTTTCACTTCTATCTGCAATACCAAAGTTTTTACATAAAATTTTTGCTACTAATATTAATAGTAAGTATAATTTTTCCTTTATGACAGGCGATAACAAACATAGAAACTAGACTGGCTGAAGCAGGACTAGAAAACTTCAACTTAACAAATTTAAAATCTATGAAACTTTCTATAAAGATTTAAATATTGAATTCTTGTTTATAATTCAGCGTTCTTTTTTACAGATCGGCAACTGGCACAAATTTATTAAATATCTTATATTAAGTACAATCCAATATTTAGATGCCTAACCACAATCCATTTTATAATTATGAGAAGGGTACCACACCTTCGATACACATTAAGGAAACCACATAATGAAATTGATTATCAACTTTTGAGTCCGCAAGGAAGAACTAGAAGAACGGTGCAGATAAAAAATTACATGACATGATATGTAGGTGAGGAAAGCATTCCACAAGGTCCACAAGAAATTTCAAAAACCTGAAAAATCTTCAAACAATTTTTAGTTGTTCGATCAGAGCTTTTACTCAGCGTTGAAAATTTATAAAAGTAATTTAGATTTTAGAATTTAGATTTATTTCAATTTAAATAATTCAATCTTATGTGCGAAATTTATATTTTTAATTAATGGATTAAAATTTTTGAAAATACAACCGCATTCTTTAAAATACTGGTTAATTAGTTTAGAATTAGTTTATCTAGAATAAGAAGAGTTAGCTTCATAATTAACACTGCGCTCTCTGTGGTGAATCTTCCGGGGATTCTGGCAGCTTCCATAATTCGTTCCATGCATTCTCAACTTCATATTTTTGCAGAGGCAATTCACTATCATCATTAAAACAGCTTTCGTCATGTGATGAATCTACTGGATATTCTGGTAGCAACCATGAATCTATCGATTCATTCTCGACTTCATATTGCCGCCCATGATGAGGAGGCAACTCAACGTCATCTGAATATGTTCTTACATTTCGTTTATGTGTTGAAGATCGTGATAAATAACATGCATGGCGATCATCGTTCTCGTCTTCAATTTGCTGTAAACAATATGAAGGCAATTCTGTGCAGCGTGATATTGAATCGTAATTATCAACTAAAGATTTTCTTTCATTTCCGTCAAGTAATGAGTTTTTCTGATATTCTGATTGCTGCACATTTGACGAACCATTCCATACATTATCGTTCTCATAATGCTGCTTATGATGCGAAGGCAAATTTATGTGATGTGATCGACGGTTGTAAGTATCAAGATCATCTGATGATGTGGGTGAATGATTAAAATTATATAATTTCTCACAAGCACTGATTTTATTATCAATATTATGATGATTGTAAGTTCTCATAACCATCTTAGGAGACCTTATTCCTTCAGCATTACAATGATCGTATTCTATGACTTGTAGTGAAGGTGGAGTATTCATTGTTTCTTCCTCGAAATCGGTATCTTGTATTTTTCGTTTAATGGATTCGCGTTTCCATGCATTATCTACAATATTAGATCGATCGATATTTGGACTGGATATTGAAGAACGTTTTGATTGACAGCCACTATTTTTGTCTGTATTTGAATGTTTGGATACGGTCATAGTAATATTAGTTTGTGAGCAAATTATGTCATAATTGGATTTATCTTTTTTGCCAGGATGGAAAAATCTACATTTCAGTCCCCATGCACATTGACGTCCTGAAGCCCAATATTTGCAAACAAATTGTTTCTTCAATATTTTAGAACGTTGTTCGTCATCATCGGTCAGTTTTTGACTTTCTCTTATATCTTTCTGTAATTTGCTCCGGGTTATTCTAAAATGCCTTTGTATTCCAAAGTAGTCATCCTCTAAATCGAGTTCATAATCTTCTGATTCAATGTTATCATAAACTGATGCTAGTGTTTTGAATTGATCTGTCAACTTTACCAAATATGTAGCGGCATCTTGATAATTATTCCATAATAATTCATTCATCGAGGTTACTTCTTTTTCAAATTTTTTAAGTAATCTTCTATTTCTTCTTCTATATTTCTTCTCCTGTTTAGCGTTATATGTTGATATGCTTTCCTCTACTAGAATTTCCATATTACTTCTTATGTTATATTATATTTCTTAAAATTTTATATAATAGCTTCAATAATAGCTTTGATGCTAATCCAAATAATCAGATATAATGTTTAAATATTCAAGTCTTTGTAGGACACTGATTTTTGAATCAAATGCTATTCTATTTATATTAAAATATCTCAATGTCGTAACGGTTAATTAGTAAATGAAGTTATTAGCGTGAATGTATTTAACAGATAATCAAAAATATGACCTGTTCTACAGCGTATAAATAGAGAAGGTCACGCATCCTTTATTAGGAATTTTTATATTAGGTTTTTTATGGTTTTATTTATTTAATATAATTTTCTAAAAAACTAATATTTGTTTTCCTTGAACGTATATAATGAGCAAGGATTCAGGTACTTCATATGTCTTATATTGCTTTTGATAGTGATATGTTGTAATTAGGGTAATATATAATATACCATTAATGTTTGTTTTTAAAATCTTGTTAAAAGAAGTGTTTCGAAAAATAATATGATTTTCATTAGTTATCGATTATTAATCGACAAAGATCTGTTTACCGATACTAGCCTATTACTTTTATAAAGCCCAAAATATCAATTTAATTAGTCACTAAAGCAAAACACACTACTATTTTGATTTCGGAAATAGTGCCGCTTCGATTGAACTTCGATTTCAATTTCAATTCCTGCCACCCACAAACGATTTACGATAATTTTTTAAGATAGGCAAATAGAAAACGCCTAAGTACACAGAAACCAAGTCTAGTGCCTAGTGCCTTAGTGCATTAATGTCTGTTGTAATAGTACATTGAACTATAGGACAGCATAGAGCTAGGATCGATCTGCCCTGTTGTATGTTCTATGCTATCTCTACTTCTATATTTTTAGTAGAGTTATTTAAATAAAATCTTCCTTAAACATAGTTTCTGCGATGCGATTCCTTTTGCATGAGGAATACCTTCAAATTTTGGCGTTGAATTTCGTAAGTTGAGATTTGGTACACTAAATTTTTATACTAGATGTTTTAAGTATTTTTAATACTTATGTATATTTTTACTATAAATACTTATTGAAACATAATAATTTTTCGTGTTTTTTGAAGCTTGCATGCAAATAAATTTTTAGTTTTGTTTAATGGAGAGGCTTCGAATTTTATAAGTAAAAATATGCTAAAAATCGGCCCTTTTTACTTCTATCTACGATAACCAAAGTATGTATCCGTATTTACCATAAAATTTTCTTACTAATATTTTCTTAATAATATCGGTATTAGATTTAATTTTTCCGTTATACCTACATATGATGGCTCGTAAACAAACTTAGAAACTAGACTGGCTTAAGCGGGTCTAGTTAAAAATATCTGAAACCATTAAGAACAATCAAGCTTTAAATAATTTAATATAATATTCCTTTTTATTCTTTTTTATGATTGACCACACATTCGCAAGCCGCATAAATTTATGTATAAGTAAGAATGATGTATAAGAAGTAAGAATGATCAATTTTTTAAACAAACTTCATAGGATTTGGTTTATCTTTTCTATCATTTTCTTTTTCAGGTCAACAGGAGTTGATCAAGTTTCAAGATAAAAAGCGACATGTATATATTAGAAAAATTATTTTTACTTAATTACTACTAATCCAGAAGTTCAAACTATCTGAAGTTGGCAATCTCTCTGAGAAAGAAAAACGTCGGTACGGAAGATTTATTCGATCCAGAACCAAACACTACAATTTATATTACTACAACTACTATTTTTAAAATTTGTTCACTGCATTTTCAATTTAAGAATTGTAGAGGTGCTCACGTCTCCATCTTGATAGTTCCAATTATACTCACTGCCGTGAGTTAAGAAAAAGTTTCGAATTTTCAAATTGATAATGAACTTGCTTTATTGTACGGAATCCATACCCGAAGATATTTATTAAAATCTAAATTGTCTTGTTGTCAAAATTTAAGACAGAATTTAGTATTGGAGCATTTAGTATTATTATGAGCAATATAACTATTCATTAACTATTCATGTTAAAAGTTTTTAATTATCAATGATCAGATAAATTCCTACTGAATTTAAAATAATACCCAATAATTCCAATTTTTTAATTTCATTAATTATTTTATTTTTACAAAAAAATCTTGAAACTAACAATCAATCAAATCAAATTGAAATCAATCAAATAGAATAAGAAGAAGTAGCACTGTAGGTGCACTCTCTGTATCTTGTTTATGGTAATTCTTCCAGCATCCATGCATTCTCATCTTCATATATTTGTGGAGAGAATTCACTATCATCATCAAAGCATGTTTCGTCATCTGAAGAGTATGCTAGTAATTCTGGTAGCAACCATGAATCTTTCGATTCATTCTCGCCTTCATCTTGCTGCATACGATGTGAAGACAATTCAATATCATCAAAAGATTTTGTGTCATCTGCCGAGTTTAATGGTTCTTTCGATTCTGTGTCGACTTCATATTGCTGCATACGATGTGTAGACAATTCAATATCATCAGAACATATTTCGACATCTGAAGAGTATTCTGGTAATTCTGGTAATGAATCTTTCAATTCATTCTCAACTTCATATTGCTGCATACGTTGTGGAGATACTTCATTATCATAAGAATAATTTCTTACATTTTGGTCATGTGCAGAAGATTCTGATAAATGACACAAATCATCATCACTATCATCTTCAAAAGATCTTTCGTCATCAGATATGTCTCCTAGTAATTCTGGTACCAACCATGAATCTCTCGATTCATTTTCATCTTCATATTGCTGCATATAATGCGAAGGTGACTTCATATTATGTGATCCGCCATTATAAGTATCGAAATCATCAGATGATATGGGTGAATTATTAAATTGATGCAATGTTTTATATGCACTAATTTTATTGTGATGATTATAAGTTTCCATAATCATGTCGTTAGTTCTTCTTCTTTTGGCATAACAATGATCATTTTCTATAACAGCTAGTGAAGGTGGAGTATTCATTGTTTCTTCCTCGAAATCAGTATCTGGTATTTTTCGTTTAACTGCTTCACGTTCCCATTCATTATCCATAATATCAGGTTGATCAGGAATATGTATTTTTGGGTTCTGATGATTATAATAAAATGGAGTTATTGTGTGCAAGTCATCAGGTGTGGACACTGAAGAACGTTCCGATTGATGGTTAATATTTTTGTCTGTATTTGTATAATTGGAAACAGCCGTTGTAATATTAATTGAATCGAATACTGTGTTAATGCTTTTAACAGTTTGTGGTTTTATTACTTCAGGATGGTTTTCTTCATGGTCGATCTTTGTCATTTTTAAAATTTCATTTATTTCTTTTTGTAATTTACTTCGGGTTATTCTAAAATTCTTTTGTATTTCAAAGTATTCACCCTCTAAATTGAATTCATAATCTTCTGATGAAATGTTATCATAAATTTCTGCTACTGCTTTGAATTGATCCCTTAACTCTTCCAAATAGGTGGCGGCATCTTCATAAGCATCCAATAATAATTCCTTCATACAGGCTGCTTCTTTATTAAATTTTCTAATGAATCTTCTATTTCTTTCATCCTGATTAATAGAATATGCTGATATGTTTTCCTTTTGTAAATTTTCCATTTTTTAAATTGTTCCTCCTATATTATACTTGTTACAAATTTTTTTTTACTTTGGTGCTGATCCAAATGTTAAGAAATAATACTCAAACGTTCAAATCTTTGTAGAACACTGATTTTTGAATCAAGTATTATCCTATTTATATTAAAATATCTCAATGTCGTAACTATTATTGAATTAGTAAACAACGCTATTAACGCTGTGTATTTAACAGGTAATCAAGAATTTGACCTGCTCCACAGCGTAAATAGAGAAGGTCACGCATCCTTTATTAGGAATTTTTATATTAGGTTTTTTATGGTTTTATTTATTTAATATGATTTTCTAAAAAACTAATATTTGTTTTCCTTGAACGCATATAATTAGCAAGGATTCAGGTACTTTATATGTCTTATATTGCTTTTGATAAAAAGCAATGGACTTAATATATAGTCCAGAGACTATTTATTAAGCGTGTAAATAGAGAAGGTCACGTATCCTTTATTAGAAAATTCCATATGTGGTGGAAAAACTAGTTAGTTTATTATTTTATTTATTTAATATAACTTTCTAAAAAACAATAATGTGTTTTCCTTGAATATTTAGAATTAACCAGGATTCAGGTACTTTATATGTCTTATACTGTTTCTGAAATTGATGAGACACGAATATATTGTAATTAGGGTATTATATGTTATAATATATCATGAATGTTTGTTTTTGGAATTTCATAAAAAAAAGATTAACGAGAACTCTATTCAAACAGAATCAGTTGCATATTTAAAAAAAATACGATTATCAAACGTAGAACGTTCTTGCATTTTACTTTAGTTAATTATTTTTTCAATCGAAAAATTGTCAAAAAGGTCATTTTACATTTACAATGTATATTGGTTCGAGATGCCTCGAATTTTTTAGGTCGATCCGCGATGTAGTAAATAGATGTATTTGTAGTGTATAGATGTATTACTACTTCTGGCTTAGTATAACAGTCCTGGATGGACCAGTGCTTCCT
>NC_051847.1:181687440-181696072 GCF_002237135.1 Teleopsis dalmanni
ATATAAACTATTTAGCCTAACATATAAGTATAAAAGAAAAAATAATAGTTATATATTTTTTTATATATCAGTCTCCATATGCAATGATCTGCAGCAAAGAAAAAAAAATTCATTACTGCTCTATGAAATATATAAAATCTATAAAATGTTTAAAATATTGTATAAAATATATAAACTATTTAGTTTAACATATAAGTATAAATGAAAAAATAATAGTTATATTTTATGTATATATATAGTATATATATTATATTTTTATATATCAGCCTCTATATGCAATGATCTGCAGCAAAGACAAAAAAAATTCATTACTATTAAACAAAGAATGTACGTAAAAATCTGCATAATAAAATCAATCATTGCATCAAATTGAAGGAAAATAAATTTGAAGAGCTTCAATGAATATAAAGAATTTAATTAAAAATTTTCATATGAGTTAATACATTAAAAAAAAGAAAAATCCAAACAAAAAAATTTTCGAATTAATAAACAAATAAAAGTAAATAAAGTCATCCAGTAACCACCACGCCTTGTTCCATAGCTACCACCATGGCTATAAAAAAAATTTTTTTAACGTCATGAACAATCAATTTCATTTATATTTTTCAATACTTGGTAGATAGGCTCAATCCGTTTGATCATGATCATGGTTCATAAAATGCAATGACAACAAACAATTATGCAAACTAAAACGTTTACTATGTTAATTTTTCGCTTTAGTTACCTCAACGATCCATGCACTTATTGTTAGCTACCAAATCAATCTGTTTCGGTCTGTAATGTTAAGCCCATAGATAATCAAATTACAAATTGAGTAGAATAAATGACGCGATCATAAATTTGTAAACTTTGTAAGTAGAGACTCAACTCTATACATCACTCCACCCGCTCTAACTAACTGCAGGCTTTGACGGCTTTTATTATGGATAGATAACCCTCGGTTTACTAGACTCACTCTTTACCCCTACTTATCCCACTTAAAAGAGATATGTGTGCACAATATATTTAAAAACAAATTGCGCCTTTGATTACTTTTCAAATTCAATTAAAATCTTTTGTTTGTGCCAGTTTTTGTGTGTTTGTGTCTTTATGTGTTGTTCGTTTAACTTTTATTCTAGTGCGATGTTGTGTAAACGTGGTGCGTCATTTGACGTACTTGCGGCTTATTGAGTTTAGGGATTTATTAGAACTGACAACCAATAGTTGTGCGTTCAATTGCTATAGAAAAGTTTTATTACTCACATCGTATGGATACACCACAATAAACTTACTAGCAGACAGACTACTTTCGCTTGAGTTAAAGATGTAACTACAGCCAATTATAACAGCAGCAAGAGAGGAGCTAGCTAAGGCAAGTGGAAATAGCAAAAAAAAAAAATTGGCAAAAGAAATTCTAAAGTGACTAAGTACACTTAGAAAAATTTTAGTTAACTAAATAAATACAATTTTAATATTTTTGAAATTTTTTTATTTAAAATATATAAATAAAATTTTTTTTAAATATATTTTATTGCCTAAATGTCTTCAGGACTAGCGAATAAATTTTATTATTATGACTTATAATTTATTAATGTATTTTTATTTAATAGTTTTTGTTCATCTTTATTTTATATTAACAATTTTTTATTAACAATGAAACGTCTACACATTACATTGAAAGGAGTCAAAAACGCATAGCATACATACATATATATATGTATATATAGTAATGTATAGATATTATATTAATACAATATAAACTCCAATCAAGCATACAATGTTAACAAAACACAGTCTCTACTGTTGCGTGTCATCATAAATACGTATTGTAAAGAAGTATCTTTATTTATTTATATTTTAGTGCGTTCACTGAACAATAAGGCATATATCACAAATCAACAGTTAAAAACAAAACCAAAAGCAACAAAACCGCCTAAAGCATTTCAAAATAAAGTAAAGATAAATAATTATTTCCAATTGAATTTAAATTTAAATTTCAAAATAAGGAAAAAGGGCATTGATCGTTGTGTGCGGCGAATGAAATGCGTTGCTGATATCGATGCTCTTGTGCCTGCAACTAATCATGTTGCATCACTGCAAGTTCACAGTTAAAGTAATATATAAATATACATATATACAGATGGAGTATTTATATTACGCTATTACACATAGATTAAATTTAAAGTTTATAGTAGTATAATCCAAATCTTTTTATCTATAATAATTGGTTAAATAATTACTCGAATAAAAAAAGAAAGATACAATAAGCAGTTAATAAGTGCATTCTGAAAATTAAGATTATTATACTTATGTTGAGCCATTTCCGCGTTAGTGCATCTGAGCATTTTTACTCTTTGATGGCTGTGAGATTTCTGCAGAGTCCCACCCACCACACTGACTAATTTGTGTATTTCTCATAAGCTTCGTGATTATTCAATGATTGATCTAAGAACTGTGTACCGCCCGTGCGGTTAGTGATTACTCTGAGATTAGGTAATGCTAAGTAGGCCAGCCTGTCGGTTTTCGCATATATCTACAGGGCTCTGTCCCTTATGTATTTTTTGAACGGATCTATTCTATGGTCTCTATGACATGCTATCATTCGTGCGGTATTTACTTCTAGCCAATTATAAAAAATATTAATTCAAAATGTGAAAAAAATAGTATTCTTATACATAAGATATTATTATTCTGTAGGTAAAATTATGTGTATTATTCAAAGAGCATGAAATTCTTAACTTTTTCAATTTAATATTTTATTAGAGAGCAGTCGTTTTAATAAACCACGATTATTTAGACAAATGTTTTCAATATATTTAATCCCTACAAGATGTAATACTAGACATTACTTCTACTGAAACGCAGTGCGTATAAGTAAATATATTTGATTTATCTAACATATTATATATATTTACACATATACAATCTACACATATAATAATTCATATTATACATATTTATCAACCCTAAACCCCATAAGTCTTAATGGCTGACCATAGAACTTTTAAGTAAACATATAAATAAAAATTAAATAAGAATAAAATTAAAATTTTCAACTGAGTGTTTCATTTGTTTTTATATTCTCTGCGCTTCATCGATGAAATTAGTCATTCTCACAATTAAAATAAAAATGTATTGTGACTAGTTTTTACCAAAACAAGAAAAAAAAATTGCTTATACTTTTAGTAGAAAGATATACGGGAAGCATGTGAAAGAGGAAATCATTTAAATTAAAAATAATTTAAATTTTATAAAATTTTAGGTTAAGTGTTATGAATAATTTTAATTGGCCGTGCAAATAAAAGTGCCTGCCTGATTGGGTATTGGTGGGTGGGTGGTTGAGTGGTGCCGTAATTGTGCCTAATTTGATTTGTTGACCTCAAAAAGTTAATTATTTTTTCAGTTATATTAATCGAAAAAAAAAATTACTTAATTTTCATATGTATAACACATTTTTAATTAATAAAAAAATTTTAATTTAAAAATTTTAAAATTTTTATTTTAAAAAAATCTTAAAAATGTATTATCATTTTATACAAAAAAAAAATTTTATAAGGATGAAAAGCATAAAAATTATTTTTTCATTTCGGTTTATAGCTTTTGATTCACTTTGCATATTAATTGTATCAAATTTTTATTTTATTTTCATCTGATAGACTAATACAGAATATATATAGTAGCGCTAGCTTTAAAGGGCGGTAACGTGAAATATATCGAATTTTGTCAAATAAATTACAATATAAATAGAATAATGTGAATATCACTCTATAGTCTGCAATAATGGACATAGTTGAGGCAGGAGTTCATTTTATATGTTAACCATATTAAAGGGTGTGAGAGAACAAAATAAATAAAAAAATTAATAAAGCAACTTAAGTCATATAATACTTGATTTTAGTCCATCAATTATCTTTTAATTTAATGTAAAATTTGTAATTCTTTTTCAATGTAGCTTATGGTTATTAACTTGAAAGTCGCTTATTTTGAAAAATTTATAGACGTCACCTCCGACATTTACACCACTTTGACAAACTGCTTATTTAAATTAAAGTGTCTCTAATTTTATAAATATTTATATTTGTTATTTTAACTTAAATTAAATTTAATATTAATCGTTTATAAAACTTTTTTGTGATAGACTTTATGAGCCGATTTCACAGTCATAACTTAAGTGGCAATACTGACTTAAGTCAATATTAAATCATTAACTCTACTCACTTGATTCATTCATCCTTTATAAGTTTTAAGGTCTTAACTTACGACTGTGCAACAAACCTTTAAAGTTGACTAAGATACTTAATAGAATATAATGGGTCTTAACAGAACTTGATGGAATATATCAAAAATACAATCCATAAAATATCTTTTGCTGACTATGAAATTAAAAACTAAACTGTAAAACTAAAATATAACCTCTCCAAAAATTAGACAAACCGAAGATCAAAACCTTTAATTGATTTTTAAGTCAGTTTTAAGGTCTGAACGTGCGACTGTGGAACCGACCTTTAAAGTTGACTATAGTACTATAATATAATATAATGGGTCTTAACAGAACTTAATAGTATATACACATATATCAAAAATACAAAACATAAAGTTTCATAAGCTGGCTATGAAATTAAAATATAACTTCTCAAAAAATTAAACAAACCGAAGATTGAAAGCTTAAATCTTATAGAGTATACGACTCAACGACATAGCATGTCCGTACTTGAATTAAATATAAGATACAGACTTATACAGTAAATGTTTTCTCTTATATCCATTTAACTTACTTTCAGGAAATAAGTTCAACAATCAGGAACCTTGCAACAACCGATCAAAGCGGACAATGTGTGAGGAAGTTAGAGGCTGAGAAAAATCATTTAATCGATGCTTGGATTAATTGCAATATTTACTCAAAACAAAGATGTATGAAGGCAATACAGAAATAACTAGATCGAGCAGTATAGCACATAACATAACAATTACATGTATATGTTACCAAGTTAACATATGTTAAGGACTCAGACAATGTGAATAAAAAACAAGACATGTTAAAGAATTTTTTGAAACCTTGTATGACACAATGTGACTTGTATGACACAATATGGCTTGTATGAAAGGCATTAAAGTCAGTGTTAGTCTTCATGTTTCTAAAGTTGTCAAATTCTGTAACTATTTGCTTTCATATATATTTTATATATATATAAAATTACAATAAAGTAGGTACCAAAATCTCTTCTACTTATTCATATAGACCGTATTATAAAGTATACCGCAAACCGTATGCCGGACTGAAGACGCGCACAACGTGCAAGTATCTATACAAATATATTCGATGCTGATTCTTGGTCTTAGTCTTTTTATAACAACGTGTTGATAGATAAATACAAAAACAAATTTTTAGCGGTTTTTGTTGCTTTTAATATTTTCAAAAATTAAAATGATCTCACATGAACATCAACTGCTACAGATAGAATATCTATAATAAACAGAGAGAATTTTTTATATGTTCTGTTGCCGGCGAGTGTTGTATGTCTAAAAATTGTTGTAGGAATATATTTTTATGTATATTTTTTTATTACATTTCATTTTTATTGTTTTTACTTTGTTAATGATGTTCTTGTTTCTTTTTTTGTTTTTTTTTTGTTGTTGTTGTTTGTTCGTTGTCACATTAATATCTGCATATCTGTAGAAGAAACGGTACGCCGTTTTATCTGTGCCACAAATGAATTTAATTTTATTCTAAGTCATCGAGGATTTATTTTATATAAATTTTAGAATAAAAAGCGTGGGCGTGTTTTCATCAGGAATGTGATTTCGATTTTGATTTTGTTCTTCGTATAAAAAACTAAGGTGTAAAACGAATAATTCTTGCTTAATAATCTTTTTAATTTTATATATATTCTGTAGCATATAGAAATGTGTTAAAAATTCACTTAATTTTTAATTAATAAAAAAATTATATATAATCTAAAATATATGTATTAATTTTTAATTTTTTTTATATAGAAAATTATAATATAGAATAATTAATAATATTTATTAATACAATATATAGTGCATGACAATTGTGTTTAGTGTTTAGTTGACTTATTTGAACTCTCATATTTTGTAGTAACTCAATTAATAATTTTATCATTAAATGAAGTGAAAAAACAACTATGGGATCAAAAAACTACGTTATAAAAACTGAATATGACAAAACAAGATTTTAACTAGAAATGTTATTAGTTTAAAATGATCAAAATTGATAACAGAAATCATATCAATAAAATTTGATCCCAATAAAAATTGAATGATATATGAAATTTTGACGATCTTTAACATTAGTCAAAGAGCCACTAGTAAATTAGTAGTATATAAATAAAACAATTATAAAATTATAGTTTGTTGAAGGTTTTCATTCTTTGGTAAGGTTTCTATTATAAAAATAATTATTTCTCTACTTTACGATTTATAGAATTTATTATGTATCATGTTAAAGCTTTACTTTAAATACTTTTTAATAACATCATAATATTAGCATTTTTTATGCGCCGTAACAAAAAGAACCTCATAAAAGCACCTCATGGGTTTCTCCAGAACTGCATAGAAACGGTACGCAGTTTATGTTCGGTTATTAAACTAAAATTTATTTATTATGAATATAAAAAGTAATTCACTGTTTAAACCAACAAAAAGTTAGGTTTATCATGTGCTACCTTCTGATATACCTTCTGCTCAAAAAGTACTCGGATTTTGTAAATAAAACACACAAATTTAAATTTTATTCCAAATTAATTTTATCTTCTTCAAAATATGTTCCTTCTGAAGCGATACACATATGCCAATGCTTAACCCAATCTTCCATACACTTTTCGTAGGCCCGTGAAGGTATGGCTTCTTTTGTTCCTTCAGCGAATTCTCTTTTACCGATTTAATCGACTCAAAACGTTTACCACGAAGGGGCAATTTGAGTTTCGGGAACCCGAAAAAGTCGCACGGATTCAGATCTGGCGTATATGGTGCCTGAGCGATGACAGTGGTGCCGTGTTTGGTCAAAGAATCGCGTACAACAAGAAAATTCCATAGTAAAAATCGCTAAATGCACTTGTGGTAGTCTCACATTAAAAGCTGCTGTAAACAAACTAATTGACAGATGGCGCTCAAATTTGTATCATATGTCAAAAAAGAGTGTATCAACATAACAAAAATTTTTGAAAAAGGCCTATTAGTTAAGAAGTAGTTAACAAGCAAAAAGTATTAGAGATTTTTGTAAAGTACTAAAGTACTTTCTATGATTATAAAGAAGCTCCTAGGCGTGGTAAAACATCGACGAGAATAGCCGGCACTTGGTGATCGCTGACAAATGGTTCTTGGATATAAATTTGATCGCTCTTAGGTAGATATCAAGTCATGTACCCCAGCAAAATACGAAAAGAGATAGCATTTAATTTTTAATTGTTTTATTAATGTTTATTAATTGGTTTCTTAACTATTTTTTATTATATTAAAAAAGCATTGTTTATACTTTGTTTTTTCTAAAATTCTTTTTATCATTTTTGTCTCTTTTTTTTTAAATTTAACGTTACACTAACAATTTGTCTAACGATTAAAATTCATTCAGAAAAAGATTGTTCGCTTTAAAGGGCTATCATTTTTTGTCATTAATAGTTATTATGTTATTACTTTACAAACATATGTCAATATAATTTTTATCAGTAAATCAAAATGAGTTGATAAAAAAAAAAATTGATAAAATAAAAAAATATTGATAAAATAAAAAAAAGTTGATAAAACGAAAAAAAAAAAAATTAATAATGAACACTTACATATGACAATAATTTAAATTTCAATTAACCACTTCAGTAGTTAAGTAATTAATTGTTTAAAACTAAAATTGTTTGAATAATGACAACAATGGCAATAAAAATAATTAAGAAGTAAATTCAGTGACACATTTTACAGATACTTTAGAAGCAAGCTTATCTGAAGATATTACTTGTATGTACATTTATTAATAAATATTTTCATACTCGTATCTAATAAATGAGATATACAAGAACAAAGGGTAAAGGGATATATTTACAGAAATAAAACGTTAAATAAATTGCTAGCACAAAAATTAACACTTTAAGCTTCTCATCAAGCAATACAAATATTTACGTCTAGTACGGATACTTTCGTGCATAATCTCTCCAACGTTATTGGGATTATAAAACACTTAAAACATTTTCTTAACTATAAAGAAAATCAAAAACAACAACAAAAAATATTATAATATACGTATGTGTTTATACTCGTGTAACTAAGAAACAATAAAAATATATACGGAAGATATGCTTAAGTAACTTTTAACTAAACAAACTTTTGCATGGTCGCTAGTTTATCTCATATCTGTCACTGCAGCTTTCGTTGTTTTTGTTTATATAGCAAAACTAACGTTAATTGTTAGTTTTGTATAAAATATCTGACAGATATTTAAGTTTAAACTTTTTTTTAATATGCCTTTAATAAAGCAAATGAAATATGAGTATTGTTAAAACAAAGTATTTATAAAACATTGCTCCGCTACTCTATATCATATGAAGTTACACCAACCAACTTTGTAGTTATATCTACTATATATATAGATGGCTAAAAATATGCATAAATATTATAAATTAAGAAATTACATATTATGCAAGTT
>NC_051847.1:181696172-181711271 GCF_002237135.1 Teleopsis dalmanni
GATCAAGCTAGTACCAGCCAGAGGCATTTATTATACAAACTTACATGTATTGATGTAACTGGCAAATCAATGTAATTAAATAACTCATGATGATATTTAACGGACATGCAAGATGAGAAAAAGACCATGACCTTCTTCTTACGATTCTTCTTCAGAAAAGTAAACAGCACCAACAGACGTTTCTCAGATGGGCAGACAATATAACCTTGCTCCAGGCCGCTAACTGTCGCCACATCTTTATTATCATCAACACCAACATATATTGGTTCTTTCTTCAAAGCCAATCTGGACAGTGCATCAATTTGTGCCGTTTGTGTAGCAGAAAACAGCATCGTTTGACGTTTTTCTAAGTATTTAAATTAATTATATTAATTATAATGGAATAAACACATTAAAATAAAATAATTGTAATTATTCTTACTTGGCAATAAATTAATAATTTGTTTTAGTTCTTCTTCAAACCCTATTTCTAGGATACGATCGACTTCATCAATAATTAGGCATTGCAAATTTTTATAAAGAAAATTTGGAGAATTTTGTAAATGATCCAATAAACGACCAGGTGTAGCAACCAGAATGTTAACACCTTTACCAAGCTTTTCGCTTTCTACATGACGATTGGAACCTCCCATTACCAAACCATAAGTGTGATGATGATGTGCCATTAATTCTTTAAGCACCCCAAATGTTTGCATAGATAATTCACGCGTTGGTGAAATTATAATAACGCCTGTGCCATTGCGTGGCATAAAACGCAATTTATAAATAAGCTCAACAGCAGGTATAAGAAAAGCTAATGTTTTCCCGGAGCCAGTTTGTGCGGCACCAACTAAATCTCGACCTCTTAACAAAGGAGGCAAGGACTTTGATTGTATTTCAGTCATATCAGTAAAACCCATATCTAAAATTGCCTTCAATGTTGCTTCAGTTAGTATTCCTTTGAGTGAAGCAAATGAACGATCATTTGGATCACGTTGAGATAATAATTCTTCAAAAGTAAGTGTACTTTTTTCATCATCTTCATTTGATTCTTTTATATCATTTGTGGTTTTTTGTTTCCCAACTTGTGCTACATTATTTTGTTTGGGTTTTTTGTTAACAACTGCTGTAGGTGGTTCATCATCTGAATCAGACATTTCACTGTCTTCATTTATGCTATCACCTAAAATTAAAGTTACGTTAACGAAAAATATAATTCAAGTTATATTTATAAATCATTCTATATCTTCAGTTAAGTCACTCATAATTTCATAGAATATCGTATTAAGCATTAACTCGCTTTAGATAACTCAAATTCGCCTTTGGCTCATCATTAGTTAATGATTTATTTTAGTTTTTTTATTTGTAAAACTTACCATTTTGATTTGATTCATCGGAGTCTAATTCCGAGTCAGAGTTCACGACTTCTATTTGCGATTGCTTTTTGCCTTTTTTTGATTTATTTATAGGCGATATATCTTGATTGCACTCTTCATCTATAATATATATTTATATATACATTATTTTTTAAATGTTTTAGAAAGATTATTAAAGAACATATGAACGTTACCTGCATCCACCGATTGTTGTATGTAATCAAAATTATTTGGCGGTTTCCCTTTTTTCTTAGCCAATTCTTTTTTCATTTGTTCACGCTTTTTTATTTTCTTCATCAAGACCCTTTCTCGTATCGATATCATTTTGAATACTTCTGTTTTTTATTTGATTAGAATAAAAAACAATTCAACTGCAACAATGCTGTATTGAACGCACGTGTTTGCTTCTTTTGTACTAAAATTTGCCAAACAAGACAAATCGAACAAAATTGCAAAACGTCAAACTTTTGTTTTCATTAATTTTATTTGTACTGTACAGAGTAGTACACCAAAAGTACACAATAATTGTTTATTTATTAAAAAAATTTTATACCGACAAATAATTAATGATTTTAATTATTTTATAATTATTTATTATACCTTTATATTTTATTTAATATATAAATATGCGAAATTTTGATTTATTGTCATGCAAAAAAAAATTTAAGCGGTATATGCCAGACTATATTAATTTTATTTGTAAAAGTGGAATTAGTTTACTTTATTTTTATATATATATTTGGATTACTTTTTTAACTTAATAATTAAAAAACTAATTCTATTATATTATGTTTTGTATGTAATATATTAAATGTTTGCAGGTGTTAAATATGTGAATACTATTGAATGTTAATTTGATAGCTGAAATCAATTTAAAATTAATATGCATTTATTTCGAGAATTTGTGCTTATAAATTAAACAAAAATTCCATATATTAAAGAAATGCAAATATTAAAATATTTATTTTAAAATGACCACATAGATTTTTACATGCACAGTACACGTATAAGTCTTATGTGTCAGAACCATAGAATACGTGTATTTTTTGTACGAACATTTATTTTACAGAAAGTTGTTTGTATAAGTTGGCAACTCTACGTTTTATTTGACAGTTTAAATGTGAACAAAAACTTAAAGCGAAAAATGTTAACAATTTTATTAACAAGAAAAGAAAATAAATATTAACTAAAATTGGCTGATTTTTGTACAAAGTTATTTTATAGCACAAATTTAAAGTATGTATCTTTAATATGACACGTAAAGTCATTCTAAATGCCGAAGCATTGTGGTAGATTTAAAATTATTTTCTATGTATTTAAATTAATTTTTTTAATTTTTATTAAAAAATTTTTGTATTTAAATTAATGTCACTAATGAATATTTATTTCAAAAAAGGGTATATTACAGTTATTTTTTTCGTTTGGTTACTAATTGGTTAAAGTTTGAGTGTTCATTAAATATACTAGAAAAAAGTTGGTTACTTTAATAAATATTAATAAAATCAAAGAGTTAATTCCTATTCTGAATAAAACAACGTTTCTGAATAAATCAAAATTACTAATAATCAAACAAAATTTCATTATAAAAATATGTATATATTTATTTTTTTAACAATAAAATAATAGTAAACATATTTGTATTACAAAAAGTAAATGTTTCTTTTAATAAATGAATAATAAATTAATAATGAAAAGTAAAAGGTACCCGAATAATATACATAAGTGCTTTCTGAACACGGAAATTCAAATAAGTTTCGTCGGATATCTATACTTGCTCATGTTTTCTTTTTTCAAAACTTGCTCATTAGATAGCGAGAAATGTGTTTTCAACGACACGAGCAACTTAAGCCACTAGTTTGACAGGTGATCATTTGGGACAAAGTAGCTTTGGTTCATAAGGCTGCAATTTTAACCTAACCAGACTTCTGGTATATTAGTTATCAGGTATCTTAGACTGTTTTCTTACTAGATTTATCCACTTATTGCTGTTTATTTGAGAACACACCATATTTTGCATCATATGACGATCCTGGCAGTGATGAAATGCAGCACCAAATGTATTAATCTTAAAATTAATTATAAAAATCTATAAAATTAATGGAGATAATTTAATAATATAGAGTATATATTTTAAACAATATATTTTTATTTCTCCAGTCTAATAATATAAAATATATATACATATATAATATGTAAAGGAGAGTTATAACAAAATTTATCAATATCAATTTACAGTATTTACGATTGACAATATTTTGGACATTCTTCTATGAATAAATTATATATAAAGTAGTGTTCAAATATTACTTCAATCTATATATTATATAATAAACATTGTACATAATTGTTGATGCGTTGTAAATAATAAATTTTAATAAGGAAAATGTACATAAAACAGTGTAGAAATATTACTATAATGAAATTTTATTCTATATATTACATTATAAATGATACATTTTTATGAAAAACAAGAATGTAAAAATATTACAAACAATTATTATTCTAAAAGTTTTATTTCTAATTTATATAAAAAACAATTTAAACATTTTGAAATAATAAAGCTTTATGATATAAACAATTGTTAGTGATATTCATTTCACTTAAATTTTAATCATATATGATTTATACATTATTATTTAATATATTATGTTGTGGTTTACATCATTATTATATAAAATCTCAAAATATTTAAATCTTAAATGTAACGATGTATATATATATATATATATTCCCAATTAGTTAAATTAGTTACGATATAATTTGAAGTTACGATATAATTAATTTGTAATAATTATTATTTAAATTATTTTTTTTACGTTTTTTAACTATGCATTAAATTGTAGTATATATATGTTAAATAAAGATAAATAATACTAATAAATTATAATTAATATTAATATTTATAAATAAGAACATAGTAACATTAAAAAGTTAATTACATTAATAAGCTTATTTTATAAGCTGATTTTTTATTTATTTATTTTTTAATTTCACCTTTTAGCTAAGGATCTATTAAAAATTAAATAAAATATATTATTTAAATCTTAAATATTAATTAATGTATTAAAAGCTGAGTACATTAATGTAATTTATGTTTATGCATTTATTTTAAATATAAGTTAAGTTAAATAAATTTTGATTATAGAAATTTTATATTAGATCTAATATAAATCTAATATATTATATTAGATTAAATTAATTTGAATTAATGAAAATTGAATTTAAATTAACTATGTATAGTGTATAGCTATATTATAACAATTAACTATATAAGAAAGTTAATTCTTTCTAATATATAATATATTAATATATTAGTTTAATATATTTTAATATTAATATATTAGATTCATATTAGATCTAATATGTTAGATGAAACTAATATTAATTTTACAACATAAACGGAGGATTGGAACACTTATAGGTACTTACAGTATCACTTTTAAATAATAAGAACTAGCCTATTCATCATAGATATGAATGGTACAAATATCTAAATTCATCTGCCATTATTCATACAAATAAAGTATGAAACATAACGTTATAGGCGAGCCTGCCATATTTTCTCAAGTAATTAATTAACGTAATTATATTTATAACTAAAAAACAATTTAACTAGTTACTCAATTTAATAATTTAACTAGTTAAAACTCATTAAAATATTTACTTTAGTTATCGACTATATATAAGCAAATAATTTAATATTTATACAAAATATATATTAATGCTGCAAAATTAATAACTAAATAATAATTTTGTAAAGTATTATATTTAATTAAATTTATTTCATTATTATTATTTTTTTTACATATTCATCACATTTATTTTTAGTTTATTAAAAAATAATTAAAAATTATTATTCTTAATTATTTTTAATTGCTAATTGCAACTTCTGACACTATATAGTGAAAGCCAATTATAGGTATATATAATTCAATTATTAAATTTTATTCCCGTAATAAATCACTAAAAAAACTTATAAAAGAAAGTATTTATTCTAAATTAAAAATGCTAAATATAAAATAAAATTATGCTTGAAACTTATTTGATATAAATTACAATTTTATTTCACTTCAACCTATTGACTAAGGAAATGAATTAATTTTATATACAAAATGTATATCATTTAAATTAATTTAAATTAATAAAAATTGAATTTTAATTAAATATGTATAGTTAATAGCTATATTATAACTATTAACTATATAAGAATTAATTCTTTTGTTGATTATACGAAACATTTAATGCATTTGAAAGTAATTAATTTAAGTAATTGTCTTAGTAAGTAATGACTTAAAGTAGTTATTATCTCAAACTAACTTAAAACTAATGGGAATATATATAAAAGCTACTTTAAACAATGTAGTAATTTAAAGTAATGTAGTACTTAATTATAGTAACTGTATTAGTAAGTAATGAATGATAGTAATTAATGACTAAAAGTAGTTGTTATTTCAAACTAAATTAAAACTAATGGGAATATATATAAAGCTACTTTAAACAATGAAGTAAGTTACAGTAATCTAGTACTTAACTACAGTAATTGCATTAGTAAGTAATGAATGATAGTAATTAGAGTATCTAAAACTAACTTTAAACCAATGAGAACATGCATACACTACTAAAAAAAGTGTAGTAATTAAGGCAAACACAATATTTACATGCAAAATTACAATATTTACAATATATACAATGAAGTGTTACTATAGATGTTGAAACTAAAGTGATGACGTGATTGTTTTAATAGATGTTAAAACTAAGGTGATGATGTGATTGTTATAATACAGTTTACTGCCACTTAAGTGTTTCATTCTACAGTACTGTTATGACTTTTTAAATGTTTTGTGAAACTGAAAATGTAAAAAAATAAGCAATTTAAATTTTTATAATATAACTATAATATAAATACTAAGACACTATAACTATAAATATACTAAGACAATTCCTTTACCATAAATATTCACTATTTGTTAATACATAGATGTATTTAGGTAGAACCTAGTTCTCTAGAGACGCTAGTTCTCCTGTATCTCTCTTTTCGCTAGTTCTCTTGTATTGCTATACTTTAGAAAAAGTATATGTAAAAATATTCACCGGACTGATCTTTACTGTGAACCATATTTGTCGGTGTATTATATCAAGGGCCCGCTTATTTGTCACACCAGTATATAGCGCCCTTATTATTTCACTTTAGCGCCAATGGGCTCCCTAATCTTTTTTTACCTGTTATCTACCCCAATAGGTATATAAATAATTTATTTTGAAATTATTATTTACTTACGTTGTATAAAATTTAAATGTAGCCGAGCAAATCTGACACTTATGTGGACCATCATGTTGCTTGGCATGCAATTTGAGATGGACGTGCTGTATGAAGGATTTCTCGCACATATTACACACATATTTGCGATCATTGGTATGTACCTTTTTATGTCGGTTGAGTACTTCCTTTGTTGTGAAACATTTTAGACACTTTTAAAAGAAATTCATTAAAAAAGTTTATTATTAAGCATATTTTCACGAAATGTATTTTCAATACTTACACTTGGGCATTCATAGGGTTTTTCTCCGGTATGATAACGTCTATGTACTTTTACTTCACGAAGCGACTTAAAGGATTTCGAACACGTATCGCAAACAAAAGGTAGCTCCTTTGTGTGGATCCTTTCATGTATTCTTAAATAATTATAATTAAATTTTAACTTAAATTTAAACAAATGAATTTTGTTAACTTACTTAAGTGTAAACTTATTAGGACATGTTCTCTCACAGTACCTACACACAAACTTAGTCTGTTTGGCTTGGTTATCCGTATGCTCCTTTTTATGCAGCTTTAAACTGTTTAGATCAGTAAATGATGTCTGGCACTTTATGCATTTAAAGTGACCATGTCGTATGGCACATTGGGAATAAGTGATGTGTCGTTGGAAATGGTTGACTCGTACAAACTGTTGTTTACAATATTCACATACGTGTGCCGTGCCTAATATCTTATGCTGATCCAAGTGCAGTTTAAAAAAAACTTTTGACCGTAGGTGATCCCCACATATTTCGCATAAAAATGTATCGTCTGTAAAATGCGATGTGAAGACATGGCGCTCAAATCCAGCGCGTGTATAGAAGCATTTTTTACATAGATTACAAGGAATTATACCTTTCTGTGGACGTTTAAGTAATGGATGTAAGAGTAGATATAATAAATAAGTTATAAGTGGCAAATATATATATAAATAACATATTATTTTATACACTTACATGTTGCAAATTCAGCGTTTCAGCACAACAATAACAAAGACCTTTACTAGCCATACTTTTAGCTTCCTCTTCAAGTGCTATGATATTTTTCGTATAAATCTCTTCACGATTCTTATAATCATTAACGCTTGAGCATAAATCTATATGTTCGATGAGGGCCTAAAGGTTTGTATAAATTAATATATTAGTATATATTATTTATTATGTAAAATTTCAATATTATAATATGTTATTAGGTTGTCCGGAAAGTAATTTCGTTTCTTCAAAAATATAACTTAAGTTATCATACCAAAGCTACATTAATAATGGCTTATTACACAGACAGCTACAAAAAGTCAAAGTCTAAAAGGACAGAATAACAGGGTATAACAATAACAGGGTAAACTGTTACGAAAATAACAGTGTTGATCGTGCTATAAGTTCTGACTTATATACGTACACATTTCCAAGGAAGTGTTTTGACCTAAAGATAGAAACAGTCACTGATTGGGTAGACTCAATATTGTGTACAGAATTAAGAGTAATACTACAATAAGTCACGCTAATATTTAAACTAAATTATGCTACAAGTCTTGACTTAGGTCTCTCTCTATTCCTGAACACATGCCACACTGACACCTCTACAAGAGAATGTTTTGAGTTAGAGATAGAAATAGTTACTAGAAGGGTAGACTTAAATATTTGTACAAAAAGGAGAGTAATGCTATAATATGTTACTGAAATATTATTTGAGAATATGCTACAAGTCTCGATTTAGATATCTTTCGCTTTTAGAAGACACTTATAAACGCACACATTTCCAACGAAATGTTTCGACTTAAAGATCGAAACAGTTACTACGAGGTTAGACTCAAATATCTGTACAGATACAAGATATGAATTCTATAATTTGTCACGATATTATACTTAGGTCCCTTTCTCTTTTAAAAGATATATACGTACACGTTTCCAAGAAAATATTTTGACTTAAAGATGATAACAGTCACTAAAAGGGTGTCTGTACAGAAAGAAGATATGAGTTTTATAATATGGTATGATAGTATTTACGCTAAATCATGCTACAAGCCCCGATTTAGGTCCCCATCTCTTCTTGAAGACTTTCAACAATTCCACACTTGCAAGTTCCCAACAAAATGTTCTAAAGTATCTTATAGTAAGTACAAAATAGGTTTATTAATGTGTGAATAATTAAGTTAAATAGAATTTATTATCTATTAATATAAAAAATACAGTTTACGTGGTGAAAAATCAGAAATAAGATATAAAACTTTCATGTTTTATTAGACTATACAAGAATTAAAGCTTAACGTTAAGTTCTTGCGATGGCAACAGTTACTAGGAGAATGACTATCATATGGAAATAAGATGATACAGGTGAAGAATGAAAATTCATGACCACATCTCTGCATATCCTGCCAAAAGGTATGATATAATATAAATTTCAAATAGTTCAAAAATGTATTTTTCTCTAACAAAGGTAGATAGATAGATAAATATATTGAAACATTAGTAGACTCGAATATATTTTAAAGTTATGCCAAGTATAGAATAAACTCAAGAATCGTGGAGTACTCCTTGTTTAAAATTACTGAACAATTAAAAAATTTAAGAAATAATATTACTACAAATATTAGTACCACGTCTGTAAGACTTGAATTCACTAAAACCACCATTCCAAGCTTCATTTCAGTAATCAGGGGAGAGCGATGTGAACATATAGGCTTTATACCTAGCGAGCTAGATTCATCTAAGTCAGTATTATGTCTTATATTTTAATTAATATTATATAGATATAGATAAAATAGTTAAATATAAAGATCTACATAAAAAAACAATTTTGGATTATATTCTGTGGTGCTTTTTTTTTGTTTGAATAGAAAGAAAAATAATTAACATTTTAATTAATTATTTTATGCCATTATTGGATTTTATGCTATTTTAAAATTAATCATTAATATTATTATTAATATTTTTTTTAAGAAAGATAACAGCACAGTATTAACTAAATGAAATTAATATATGTGTGTAATTATATAATTTTTATATATTAATAAAACTATAATTTTACAATTTATTTATTTTTTTTTATTTAAAAATATTATTTCTTTATTTTAGAATTTCTATTTCGATCTATATTAAAAATAAAACGACACACCAATTAAGAAATCTTGATTCAATATATTCTGGACGCTCCCTACGACTACGTATAGAATTATAATTTCCATAGAAATTTCAACCTAACCTCATTTTAAAAAAAAAACTTTATTTTACACTATCAAATTATAGAGTTTAAATTATTAATATAAATAAAATAAGTTTTTAGTAATATATATAAAATTCTTTTGTATAACAATTAAGCTATATTTAACTATAATTATATTGCAATAAAACATGTCTACAGTCAATGTCTGGCAATGCTGTACCTACAACCGCTATTTAGCTGCGTAGCTAACGGTACCGCCATTTTGTGTACTTATATTTGCGCATTTTACTATTGCGCAAAGGAATAGAATAACTTTTCATAAATAATGAATTAAAAATATTTACAGTACTTACGTTTTTGCGATGATAATATAATTGACATAGTGGACACTGATGGGGGTTTCTTAAAATCAAAGCTTGTAGTTTAACATCAAATTTACTAATATTGCTATTGTCGGCCATTTTAATTTAACAGTATATTCTTTAACAGTATATTGTATGCAATATATTAGTATTCTTCGATAATTGTTCAATAAATGACTTGTTTTAAACGAAAATTTACAACGTTAGTATTAAAAAGTGTTTAAAAAATAAAATGATTCCACAGATTTATTTCACGTTTAGAAAACACAACCACTTTCGTACTTGGCAGTAGTCGAAATGAAGGTTATAAGCAAGCAATTTGTTGTCAGGCAAAAAAATTAGGCTTTCGACTTCGAATACTACACTGTTATATACTATATGGAGGTTTGCCGCGATTTCGAATAAGCATTTACTACTTTTTTGTAATTAGAAAATGATGCATTTAAATTAAATATTATTATTGAATATTTAAATACATAATTCATGATATGTTTATAATTAATTATTAATGTTACATTTGCATAATAAATTATTATATATATATATAATTATTAAAAACAAATTGTATATATAGTTTACATATTAGTATACATATTAAAAATTGTAAAAATAATTAGATTATATAAAACTTTTAATAGTATAGTAATACCAGGGATTATTGAAAGATATAGATGGCTAAAGTAAACAAAAAATTTGTAAAAAATTTTTAAAAAGATTTTGATTAATTATATTCTTCTGCTGGAAGAAAATTAAAAATCAAATTTCTTCTTTAAATACTCTCCATCTCATTTAATGGCACTTAATAGGGTAGAAGAATGTAGATGCGATCACGTTCATAAATAATGCATGCTAGGTTTATGTATGAATAAGAAGTAACTAGGGGTCAACTGGTTCCAATGTGTTGCGAAATTTCGGATAGGGCACTAATTCAAAAGAGAAAGATTGAATAATATCATTTAGCTATGAAAAAGATCATATTAATCCGAGTTCAGTTAAGTCATAACTATTTGCAAAAGTCAATCCTTTTTGTCCGAATAATAAACGAAAGTCTGAGTACCTCTTCTCCATTATAAAGTTGTCTTTATGTTGCCTATACCGGCCATTTAAAAAATATTCAGTGTCATGGTTGGAGTAGAGACACCAAGGCAAGGGTTAGGTTTTGTAAGACTTCAAAGGTAAAAAATTACAATTTAAGGATATGATTACAGCAGTGAGGACAAAATATTCAGCCACGAATTTGTTGCTAATATTATTACTTTTGAACAAAGCTAGTTATATTTTTCCACCAACGAAAGCTAACAATCCAAATGGATGATATATTTGTTTCATGATGTGACACCATAAAGCTGTATTAATAACGTAAATCTATTAACATTAAAAAGGAATCCAATTGCAATAATGAATTCATCAAATATTCTATAAGTTGTAGTGGTTAGAATTATATTGTTCGAATATTGGAATCCCCAATATTATTGAATGGAAAACAAATTGGTAGGCACATAATCCCTGGTCCCTACCAAAAGAAATTACATTGGCATTAGACTTGTTATTAAGAGATTAAAAAACATTAATAATTATTATAATATAATTTACATTAAAATAAAATCTTGTATTTGTTCAAAAATATAGAAATAACAAAGGAAAAATATAAAATTAATTATAAACATAATTTAGAAATATTTTTTTTGATATATAACTCAATTCTTAACACGATAACATTATTTATTAGCAATTATATTGGTCTCTGTTGATATATGAATTATTTTTAAAACTTATACACACGCGCAAATGCACCTTTGCGGTGTTTCAGTTTTATGTTCGAATTATGTGCTTAGCAGCCATCATCATAACTTGTTGTCTCTTTCTTTAATAAAAAATTTATTTTGAAATATTTTAGTTATAAAATCAATTAAACCAGCTATTTAATATTTATAACTTTTGTTTCAATTCCCTAAAACTAAAGCAATTGTGAAATTGTGATTTACTTAATTAATTATTTAAATATTGCTATTAATATAATTATGTTAAGTATTGTTTTGTCTCTTTCTATTGAGTTGCGTTGTTCGAATTTAGTACAGTTAGCGGTATAAAAAAATTAGAATGCTGCCACATAATTGATAATTTTTTTGTTTTAAAAACAAACTGAAAGTAATTGGAGTTACTTATAACAATTATTTTAATAACAATATAAGATTTATATTAAAAAGCAGTATTACATTTACCGATTTCATCATTTTATGTGAATAAAAAATCCGCAACGACTATATATGTTACATATATTGTAGACATTATTTATACGCATATATAAAAAAATTGAAAAATTTATTATAATAGTTTTTATTATAAACCTTCTCCAAATTTAATACTTTTTCCGTAGGGAGCCAGAGAGTTATACAAAAAATTTTCTTTAGCTCTTTACCAAGATAGTTAGTTAATAGTTAACATGAGAGATATAACGTGATAACATGATAGTACCAACTCTTGTGGAGGTAACAATTCTGCAATATTCTTTGTTCTTTCGTGGCATAACATTGGACATAAGTCAACATTTTACACGTAATTAATGTCTTTACTAAGATTGTGTTTTCATTGCAATTTAATAAATAATAAAGTATTTATCTAATATTTCTCGCAAAAAGTCTCTATCTTACTGCATTGACCATAACAATCAGCTAACGGGTTTCGGTCAAATGCAGAACTTCGCTCCAGACACCTCTGCTGCGTGCTCACCTTCTCCAGTCTCGTGACAGTGTACCTCTGCGCCTTCTTTCTTCGATTAACTTTTCAAAGACATCTTTCCTGAAGCTAGCGAAGCCGGTTAATTTGCTGAATTATATCAATATCATGATAAAGGCCGTATAGCTTGTAGTTCATTCGGATGTGATAATCGACGCTGACTCTTACAAGATCAAAGAGCTTACGAAGTACTTTTCTATCAAAAATCTTTCTATCTTTTCTTTTATTAAAAATAATACATTTATTCTTCATATTTCATTTCAAACAATAAAAAATTTTTTTTTTCAAATTTTATATTTAAATATATGATTTTCATCAACTAATTTCATTATCTTTTTTATACACAACGAAATAAAATAAAAATATAAAATTATGAACAACAACTAAGTAATTCGTATATTATTATAAAAATATACTTTTATAGAAATGAAATTATATTATATTATATAAAAAAAAAATAACTTTAATTTTAAACTAAATTAGTACTAAATTTATACCTCATAAACAATTTTGCTTACAATTATGTTTTAAATATATATATTTATATATATATAAATTATTAAAAGGTATATTAATAATATTAAAGATTCGCAGCAAGGTTTGTAACAGAAATTAGTATACATAGATTTGTTTATGAAACAAATAAATATATGTGTTGTTGTTATTACGATTAAATATTAAAAAAAGGATATTATTTTTAACAAAACAAAAATATATTTACTATAAAAAATTAATAAAAAAAAATTAATTTAAAAAAGATATGAAGATTTTAATTGCAACTTCAATTGATTTTGATGATACAGTTTTTCTCTTCTTTTAGTGAGAACTCTGTTAATATTATATTTGAATATAAACTTATATAGCAACCTTTAATTAGCAATATATTTATTTTAAAAAACACAAATATGTATAAATTAATTGAAAATTAATATAATAGAATTATAAGACCAGCTTATACGGTTACTTTAATTTAGTTGTTTTTATATATGTTATGTTTTTTTTTAAATTATAATCAATCAATAGATATAATTCTAATAATTTTAACAACGTAACAAGTTTGTAAAACAAAATAGATTCTACTGAAGCAAAATATAATTATTTTTCAATTAGTCTAAATTCTTGCTTTAATAAAATATTTATTTTTATACATCATTGTTCAGCACTGATCCACAAATTTTCAATTTTTATTCTAATAGTATCATATACTTAACATTAATTTCCTTAAAATGGTTAAGAAAATTGAACAAGCAAAAAACTGAAAAAGAATATAAATCAATCGATCTGGCTGGCTTTAAGCCATGCGTAGACCAATTGCAATTGGTCCCTAGCGACACCAGATAGAACTAAGCTTACCTACATTTTTTAGAAGGCGTTTTTTTTTACTAATCTAATGAGTGCTTGAAGCTCTATAGCCGAAACAACACCAACAAATCTTTTTTAAGGTGTATTTTTATATCAGACCTTAGTAGAATTTAATTCCCGTGTATCATAACAGAACTAATGAATGCATTGTGCTATCAGGGCGATCAATATTAACCTATAGCTCTTACATGAAAAATTTAAACAATTTTTAGTTAATATATCACAATAATTCTGCTTTATAAGGCCAAAATAAACCTTGCTTCCTTTAGGACAAACTGCATCGACAAATTTAAATTTTAACGGTTATGCGAATAATATAAAAAAATGAAATAATTGTTAATAAAAAACAATATCTAATTAAATTACTAAGGTTTTCTTAAAAAACATTTCGTTTAATTCTATAAATACATATTTTTAATTAGTGCTTTAAATATTATCTCAGTTATTCGAAGTTTTGAGCATTTTCTCTAGTATTTGGCATTCTAGTATTTATTTAAAAATGTACGAATATTCGATGTAGATATTCGAACATCTAACGCACATACCATCGAATTCGAGTAGACTCGAAGTAATCTTCGAACGCTTTGAAGCACTAATTTAAATACAATATAACATATATGATATTGTTTAACTAATATTTAATATTCTTACAAAAAACATTAGAATAATAACTTATAAAATACATCCACTACCTCTCTTTCACTTCGTATATAAATCATTAAATTTTTTTAATGCGATATGATTTTTTAGATTTTTTATATTATTTAAATACTTTTATAATATTCCAAATTTCTATATTTTAGAAACTAATATAATATAATTATTTTAT
>NC_051847.1:181711371-181730637 GCF_002237135.1 Teleopsis dalmanni
AGAGTTTAGTACTTTACTGAATACTTTAAGCACACTAAT
This sequence comes from Teleopsis dalmanni, assembly GCF_002237135.1. Taxonomy (NCBI): domain Eukaryota; kingdom Metazoa; phylum Arthropoda; class Insecta; order Diptera; family Diopsidae; genus Teleopsis; species Teleopsis dalmanni. Next base: position 181,711,411 of record NC_051847.1, read on the forward strand.
GAGCATTATGATGGGTACCTTCGATTATACTAATTTGGAATACGGTAGTCCTACATTAGGTCCAATTTTTTTCATTTCATATATAGCGCTGGTTTATTTTATACTAATGGTAAGATAATTTTTTTGTTTTTAGAAATCATTAGATTGTGATATTTGTATATATATTTTGTAGAATATGTTTTTGGCTATTATATTTGATACTTATAATACAATTAAAAATGATATTAAGTCAGGACCAAGAGAATTAAATACTTACCTGTCTAATGCTATGAAAAAGTTAAGACAGAGAATGTTAACGAACAGAAAGAGACAACAAGAAGTAACAACAGTATTGAATGAATCCACTGAAGTAGTTGCTGAACCAAAACCCACATCGGTGGATCAGAATACAACCCATCAACCAACTAATGAACCGTCGAATATGACTGAAAGTTTTGTTGTAAGAGAGTAAGATTAATTCAGAATTTTTGTATAAAATATTTAAAATGGTAATATTTTCTTTTAGGTATTTTGAAAATTATATAAGGGATGAAGAAAGACGAAAAATTATTAAGTACAAAATATATTAAAGTTATATACATATACATACTATAGTATTATATATTTGTTTAGTTTAGCAAATCGTATAGACTTACTCGAAGATGTTATTAAAAAATTATCTGTAGATGTGGAGGAACTACTGAAAAAAGTTAAATCAAAACAACGATCTCGATCCTAATGACCTCTGTTATTATTCTTCAGTTTTAATAATACGTACTATTATTATCATTTGTTGAAGTGAAAATAATACAATCATGTGATTAATATATATATCACAATAAAAATTTAATTTAATATTAGCATTATACTAATAATATTCCTAAATATTAAATATATTGTACTATATTGTATATTATTTTAATTTCAACAATAACCAAACATTTAATTTGTCTATATAAAAGATGATCAATATAACAATTTTCATACACTACATTTTAATAGAGAAACACATAACTCACAGCGATCTTCCTTAGACTCTACTAAATTTTTTGGACCGATACTGTTGCAGAAAGTTCTAACAAAACTTATCATTCTTGAACTGTAAATAATAAACTTGAATTGTAATAAATACTTTTTGCTTTTCTCTTTTTCTTCACAACAAGAGTACTATTACATAGATCCAACTGGAAGGATCTAACGCAAATAATGTAAGTAATTGGAAATTGCAATGGAAGAAAGTCATCCGGCTAGTAAGCTGTTTAATTCGATACCCACAGGTGGAAAACGCGGTAGCCGACGTCCGTTTCTTTGGTGGAAGGACCAGGTGACCAATGTTTAAGGGGCGCTCGGTACTACCAATTGGCGACAGCAGGCAACAAATCTAGCTAGCCGGCGGAGGCTACTCGGAGCGGTGAAGGACGGCTCACATCTGTAATGGCCAATTTCGGTGGAAGGATCAGGTGACCAACGTTTTAGGAGCGCTCGGTACTATCAACTGGCGACAGCAAGCAACAAATCAGGCTGGCCGGCGGAGGCTACTCGGAACGGTCAAGGACGGCTCACATCTGTAATGGCTAACTAAGTAAGTAATTGGAAATTGAAAGGGCCATTTTTTTTCTAAGTCCTTACCTAAATTTAAGTTTATTTTTATTTTCTTAAACTGTTATAAATAAATTTGACTATGATGTGTATTATCTCATCTATTGCCGGTATATATCAGGAGTTATAAACATCAAACGTGATTGATATCTCTCCCGAAAGTTGAAGATACATGTAATACATATACACATATATTGTCAAAAAATAAAATACGCTGTCATTCCGTAGCATAATAGACCAACTGAGTTGTGGTGCAAAGTATTTTCTACGTTATAATAAACTTCATCATTGATAACTTACGGTCCTGAAACAATAGTTTCCATAATATGTCAATTTGATTTTATTAATTATATCCTAAATTCATATAAATTTGATCGAACTTGGAGTTGGTCTTAATATGTCAGCTTGATCTTATTATTAATATCCTAAATTCGTATAAATTTGATCGTAACTTGTATTTAGTATTTAGTATTAATTTCACTTTTACTTTCACTTTTTCAACTTACTAATTGCTTTAAGTTTATAAGATAAGTGGTTTAATGTTTATTGGATAAAAATTAATTTTTTTTAAGTGTTTATGTTTAGTGCTTTAAATTTTGAATATAAATTGTTAATTTGAAACTAGAAAAATACAATTTAAAATAAATCAATAAAAAATCTATAGATACTCAAGTGTATACACATATAACGATTTTGCTCAGAACTAAAATAAAGCATAGCTGCTGTTGCTGTGGTTAATATAATTGACTTTATTATTCCAATTTATAACTGTGTTTATATGCACGTATGAACATAGATAAATTTTAAATTTGTTGAGAAGTAAATCTATTATTTTTAATTTAATTTGATCTGATCAAAAAATACATAAAGGATAGAGCCCTGAAATTATTTACGCGTTTTCGAATCTTCGAATGGTTACACGCTCCTCGGGGAGGTATACAGGTCTGAGGTCAGTTATTGCTTGGGCTGATGAAGTGATAAACAATAATTCAGTCAAAGTGTAGAAAATGGTTACACGCTCCTCGGGGAGGTATGCAGATCTGAGGTCTGTTATTGCTTGGGCTGATGAAGTGATAAACAATAATTCAGTCAAAGTGTAGAGAGGGATTATGAAGGAACGCCGCAGTTATTAGAGAGTAAAAGTGTTGAAGTACACTGACTCAACTGGTCTCAACATAAAAATTGAACTATTAGCAATCTTAAATTGGTGCAATGAAGAACTAAATGCACTTTGTAGTACCAAATTTCGTAGTTATTAAACCAGTATTTGTTTTATTCCATTTAAAATTGAGGCGATTTTCAATAGCTGACATAATAGGTTTACAGTATGACGGTTAGGACTTTATCTCACATATTTCGTAAGTACTTTCAAAATAGTGGTTTACACGGAAGTGTAAAAATTTTACAGATACTTTATGCATGCTTTCATGTAGTAAATATGTTATAATTGTGAGTGTACATCAATTATAATATTAAAACCTGTCACCTGTGTAAATTATGGTAATATATAATATTTTTATTTGATACTTAGCAAAATTGTGTAATTTATTCGATTAAATTTATTATTATATATGTAGTTTATAGTTGATATATTTAAATATGCAATGCTATCAACGTTAATTGAAACTATTTGAGATATTTACGCTTCACTTTCTCATTCCTCATAATGTGCTCCGCTTTTAGTTTAATAATGTTTTGAAAATGTCTACAAATCATGATTTTAATATCGCAAAATGACGCGTTTATTTGGATTTTATACATAAACACTACACATACATAAGCGGACACCCATTGCTTACTGATACGTTTCAGCATAATGTAATTTATTAATTGTAATTGTAGTTAGATACTCGTACCTCAAGCGGGCGTATAATTGTTGAATTCCTATACAGATGAAATTTTTCTTGACTGCATTCCAAAGTAACTTCGCCCAGTATTTGCATTGCACACTTGCAAGCGCAACTAAAGTAGCTCAGTTTTTACAACGCCAGAACCAAACTAGCAAAAGCGAGTCCAATTTTTGCTCCAGTATCTGCAACTCTATTGCCTCACATACAATATGGTTTGGTGGCCAGGTTTGTTTACCAGATATCGCAGCTGATCGCTCTTAACCGAACTTAATTCAGCTCTGTTGTTATTTTCCGCTTGCGAACGGACTTTGGTATAAAAGCGTACAACGCCTTGATTTTCTTTTGAGTACGTTGTTTCGCAGAGTCTCGTGCAAGTGTAAAATTTGTTTAAAAAAATTCTATTTCTACAATAGATTTTTTCTTCATTTTTTGTTTAGATACAATTTGCAGTGCACTTTACCATTTCAGTTTGAAATTGTTTTTCGAACAGGTAAAGATTGGTTTAGCAACGTTGGCTTTTAATAAAAAAACTTCTATACAAAAAAAAAAAAACTTTAAATTATTATAAATTTTGCAAACCAACACAGACTGTTTACGTGTGAAATAACGAAATAACGAAATTATTTTGTGAATTTTTAAAAATTATTTTGGTGTTAAATATAGAGCAGATACTCTTACGGATACTATGCTGAAATTGGTAAGTTTATTTATTATGACGCAATAAATGAATTATAATATACAGATATTTGTGAGTCATAAAAATTATGCTATATACTGTATATGAAGTTACATCATATAAATATTAATAGATTTTTGTACAATCTCACAGAACTGAACTAATAATTTTTAATAGTCATTCACAAATTTTCTGTTCTACGACAATAAATCAATTTTCGAATAGAAAAAGGTTTTATGGTACCAACAATTTTAATTTATAAATTAATTTACTAACAACTCTACAAATATTTTAAATTGCTATATCTTATATATAACAATTTACAAATAATTACTAAAAAATGGATTGTTTGCATTAATATCTAAGGCGTAATGTATCAAATAAAACTATAACAGGAGTTTAATCGAAAATCGAAATATCTTGGAATAATAATTAAAGTTAAGATAATGTATTCATAAATATATTTATAGTTAGGAATTTAATACCTCGAAATAGCTCACCTGCAGTTATATACTAGGGATGGGATATAAACTAATGTTTAACGAGTTGTATGGAGTCAAAAAAAAATTTTAATATTAACAGACTTAAAACAATATCTCAAAAAAATACATCAGGTGTGGAGTGTTTTACTACTTTCAATACACTATTGAAAAGTTGATTTTACACAAAGAGGATTTTCTATTTGGAATTATAAATATAAACTAAATTGTAGTTTATAAACCTTTCCAACACTTCTTAAATAAAGTCCAATTCAATTCCAAAACTCGAATTTTTAACTGACTTTAAAATGTTTGCATTATTATTCAATAAATAATAAATAAATAAAATAAAAACAATATAAGGGTTAGATTCGAAGATATGAAAAGTTCGAATAGAGTTCAATAGTCGGCTTAGGCGAAAAGTTTAATAATTGTACGAATCATTATAAACGGATGATTATAAAAATGAGTAGTGATAGTTTTTTGACTAACAATGAAAAACAAGACAATATAATCTTTTAAATTATATATTATGTGTTAATTAAGAATTATGTACCAATTATTAACCAAGTTTTAAAAATATATGGCTTTAAATAAAATATCAAGTGTGAGTAATAATAATTATATAGAAGATATATATAGTAGACATATGTTATATAGAGATAATAGTCCTTATTCAATTTTATTTATATTTATATTGAATATCCATTCTTTTAATATAGTTTGCGTATACATTTAAATAAACATATTTTAATTATATGTTTTGTTTAATTTTTAATGGACTAACAAATATTGAAATATTGGAGCTTTTGGATAACTATTTTTTTGGATGGTATGTTCATTGACCTCTCTTCTTCCATATAAATGGGGAAAACACCCTCGTGTGGAAAAAACCTCTATTCCACAACGTAGCGCGGTACTCATATTGAACGATTTGGAGGTGCGAAACTCTCGTTCAAACAGAATCAATGCGATAGGTACAACTGTAACCACATATGGACCTATGTTCCCCTGGGAACGTACTGGATTGATTGATTGATATATTGTAGAAAAAACACTTTAACATTAAAAAATTTAAATGATTTAAATATATATATGTTGTTGTTCTTGTTGTTGTTGTGATGTGAGTTAGTGCTATTGCGCACTTTTACTCTCTTTTGGCTGGGGGTGGGGGCTTATTCCTGCTCCACACTAAGCTTTAACTATACTAGAATTATTATCATTTATTTATCTTTTAATTGATGACGGACCGTAGATCAGCATATCTTGCTGTGCTGATGTGGACTTAAGGTTTGTTAGGGCGGGGGTTGGGCAACGTATCAACTTTTGTGAATAATTTTAGCGCTCTGTTCTTGATATATTTTTTCACTGAGTTGATTCTTAGATCTCTATGCATGTCTGTTGTTCTAATATAGCAAGGAATCTTAATATATATATATATATTAACAATTAGAATATATGAGCAAAAAAATTTTTTTAAATTTTTATATTTCTATTTAAATATGTATATAAGAGCAGTAATAACTCATTAGAAAGTTTCAATACAAATTACAAAATTAATAAAAAAAATTATAATTTTCTATAAACTTGGGATGTATTTTTATTTTTAAGTTAAGTTAAAATTGCGTTATCTTATTAACTTATTTTGATTTATAAAAAAATAATTAAATTATAATTACTTTATAAATATATTATAAATAGAACGCAATTTTAAATAATTTTTATTTTAATGTCAAAATTTGCATTGACATTTTCGTATTGAATAATATACATTAAACATTAAAATTAATTTATAGAAAAGTTTACTTGATTTAATTGTTATATGTATTTGTATCTTGTTTATAAAAAATATATTTAAATATTCCGTCCTTGAGCTTAAAAAAATTGTTTGTAAAGCAGAACTAGTTTATTAAAATGTTAAAGTCGTTCTTTGTGTGAAAACTGTAATTATAATTCTTTTATAAATTTTAATTTCAAATTTAATTTATAATACAGTCTACAATAGTTATACTTTTGTTGATGAATTGAAGTAGTTGTTAGGAAATGGTGGTAAAAAAAACAAAACAATAATCTAATACAAATTAGTATAACAATTATCTTATAGTAATTAAACAATTAAAATATAGTATAAAAATATAGTAAAGTTTTTTGCTAATATTTTCTATTATTATTATTGGTCAATTTTTATTTAGAAAAGTTCAATACTTAAAACAATAAAAAAAAAAAGAAAATTATTTGTAATATTAAAACCGAATACCTATTTACAGACATATTGCATTAAAATATAAACAACACTGTTAATTTATCACAATTTTGTTTCTTTTAATGCATTATATTATATAAACCAAATAAGAATTATAATTTTTCACGCATAAAATTAGAAATTGGTATATTAAACTATTCTTTTTATATGCGAAAATTATAACCATCATTATAATTTTTTTATAACAAAATTATAACAATTGAATTTATTGTACAATTTGGTATAGATACTCTCCAGAAAATTGTGGCAAAAGACAATTATCTAGTTGAAATTCACATACTAATTATTTAATAGTAACAAAACACTCAATCCTCCATAAGAAATTATAAAGTTGTCATTCAAAAAACTGCAAACGTCTAAACAATTGGAGAAATGCAAACATATTAATATATCACCAAAATATTAAAATAATCATAAACATATTATATCAATAAATAAAACTGATAAATATATTCAAGTAACTTAAACTTGATGAGAATTATATTTTTGTTTTTGTTAAAATACAATTACATGATTTCTATGCAACCTAACCAAATTACGAAATAAATTTTAATTGTATGGTTTTTTTTTATCTAAGAAAAACAATGTAATATACCGTTAAGATATATTTGTATTCATATCTGAAGTTTGAGGAAAGGTTCTGTTAACTGTTATATAGGGACTTAATAATGTTTTTATCACAATAACTTATGAACAAAAATTATTACATTATTTAAAAAATATATATAATTAAATAATATTTTAAAATATTGTAGCTTGAGAAGAATAGAATTTAATTTCGTGGAGTAGTAAAATATCTATAACTATCATACTCCATACCTTTCTGTAACAAATTTGTGAGATGATGAATTTATAAATTGTATAACTTTTAAAACTTAGTACTATTCAATATTTTTATTACTGATATATATGTATGTATATAGGTATGTTTATTTATTAGATTAGTCATTTTAATATTAGTCATAGAGCATTTACGATCAAAACATGAAATTATTTAAATGAAAACTATTATAGGTTTTATGGTCTTAAGTACGAGTATAGTCATGTTAGTGGAGTGTATCTTTTATATGAAAATCATTGAAATCTTTTAGTTTAAACTTTCCTTTTTAATAGTTCGGTTGCAGTTTTGTTAAAAAAATATAAACACCTTTTAAAATTAAATTCAATATGCAAGAATTAATTATGAAAATGTGATTTATAAAGTAAACACAATAATTTAGTAAAAAATGCTGATTAAACATGTTGCATATAATATCTCGGTAATCTATTAAAATTGTATTATAAAAGTGCAGCTGGCACGTGCCTAATATGGGGCAATATTCAAAAGACATATGAGTAAGTAATAATTCCCGTGATAAATACATGGACAGACAGTAGAAATGGACAGTAGACAGCTAAGCACACCCCAACTAAAATGATGTAGAGTTAAAAAAATGTTAAAACAAGTTTAAACTAAAAAAAGATACAAATTACATGTATAGAAAAAGTTTACTACTTCGTAATATACGAGTATGTAACTGGTCGAAATTATTTTCATTGCATTTGCCTTACTTTATCTTAGAGATACAATGAATACGGTTTACGGCTAGGTTAATGGTAGGTAATGGTTGCTCTCTAATGGAACCCATTGAAATAAATAAATATTTATAATTTGTAAAATGGATAGCAAAACTCGTACGGCCTTGAAATGTATTGTAGTTAAGCTATTGCAAAAATGTAGTTTATATAGCAAATAAATTTTATTTCTAAACTGCATTAATTGTAGCAATTTTTTATAAAAATATTCAATGCAACAACGATTTTTTGAGTTTTATATTCATTAAAAAGTATTTTTAAATATATTTAAAAGGATTTTTTTGATATGAAGATTTCTATAAAAAATAATTAAAATAATTTTATTTTTCTGTACATAAATTTCCTGACACATTAATTATAAAGTCAGATAACGTATCGAGAAGCATCGTCCACCGAAATACAAAGACATTTAATAAAATCATAAAGATATTCTATCGTGCAAATATATGTGCTATGTTTATCCATAATCTGAGAGTAATTAATATAAAACTTATATCATACATTATGTTATAGACGTTATATGTCAAACGCATATCAGACTAACTAATGTAAAACTTATATATGATATAATAGACGTTATAGACGTTAGATGTATGATACGTTTTAGACGTATCAATAATTTCTACTTCAAAGTGCAACATACTGACGCCTAGCATGTTAGTATATTTACTATTAAATTGTTAAAATCAAGTTTACTATTTTTAAAATATATGCAATTTCAAAATGTCTTACAACATGCATCAACACTACCGTTATTATAGGTGGGGTCACACTAATTACTAACGTCGTTGTTAATAACGCTGGTGCCCAAGAATACGAATAAATATTTTCACATAAAATTACAAGATTAATGTGGAGCAAAATTTAAAAACTAAAAAAAGATATTATAACGTTGGAAGTCAGTCGTCTCTTAACCAATGTAGTTGTTTCGTTTGTATTTCTGGATAAATGTATAGAAAGTAACTGTTGAATTCCAACTATTCTTTCACCATGGCAACTTATGAAGAGTTTATCGAAGCATCGGAGTACCCAACAATTCTCTCGTTGAGTTTCTTTTTTAATATTTGTCTTAAAGTTTGAGTATCTTCGTAAATCATTTGTAACTGCAATAGTTAAAAACCAACACCCAGGAATGCATAGAGAATAGATTCCGAATAGGGGATCGTGGATTTCAGAATACATGGAAAAGAGTGAAGTAGATGACTAAAGGGCTTAACATTAACATACAAATCTAAAAGTTGTTCACTTTTAATATATATTGTATAAATTTTTAATAAATAAAAGGAAAATTGTGTTTTTTATCTAAATTTTTTTTTTTACGCCTAATATGTATGAATACAACAAAGTGGGTCGATTTGTTGGAGAGGAAAATTGTGTGTTTTAAAAAATGTGGTAACTTAAAATTCACCATAGACATATGGATTCTTTGTTGGTTCTATTTATAATAATCTATGGATTCGTGTGCTACTATATGGCTTAAAAACAATAATAGATTATTCTTTATATACATTGTCTATATATATTCTATGTATTTCTATTTTTTAATATATATTCTACTTATTATACATGTGAATTAAAAAATAATTTACTTTTCAGTTAATAGTTTCCTGCATTTTGGCAACATTGAACATTGCCTATGCGCAGCACAGAGACTACACAACCCCAGTACCGATATTAAAACAAATCGATCGCCATAACGATGATGGTTCATACACATATGGTTATGAAGCCGCCGACAAAAGTTTCAAAATTGAAACAAAATATGCTAATGGCGAAGTCTTTGGCAAATATGGTTTCGTAGATGATCAGGGTCAAGTACGTGAAATAGAATATGGTGCCAGTAAACGAGGTTTTGAACCAGCCGGTATGCAAAATATATTTTTATTTTTAATAGAAAATTTTCTTTACATTTGCTTACAATTTTAGGAAGTGATATTAACGTACCACCTCCAACACTAACCAGTAACAATCCATATCCATTAGGACCAAACGAAATTGATGATGGCCAATATCGTGAAGATCCCGCCGTTTATTATAAAGACCAAAAATTTAATCGACCAATTGCTGCAAGCAAATTTAGTTTAAATAATAATAATAACAATAACTATTATCAACAACCATATCAACAACCCTCTTATGCTCCCCCACCACCACCACAGCCACCACGACAAGAATACAGACCACAATATTATAATCCACCTCCACCACCACCTCCTCAGCCACGTTATCAACCACAACCCTATCAACAATCGTACCAACAACCCTACCATCAGCCAAATTACAATTCATATAATAATGGTCCTACATTCCATCATCCCGCCATTAAGAATATTGATATTTGGAGTGGTTCATATAGTGTGGACTATACGGGGCGTAAATAGTCGTATTGAAAATTTGTTGGAGGAGTTTAATAAGCTGTTGTATAATATGATTTAGTTTAACAAAAAAAATTATTTAACAAATACTAAAGATATGTCTTACTTAAGAGACTTCGACTGATTTGTTATCAATGCTTTTGCAAATATCAGTCACTAAATTTTATGTTTTATTTTATTATAAATTGTAATATGTATATAAGTAAATATATATAAACGAATACATATGTATATATACGAAACTTTTTTTAAATAAAATGTTGCGTATTATTGATTTTTTTCAAGATTGTTTCAATTTTTCTATTAGATTTATTTGCTAGAATAGAAATTTCTACCCCTAATAGAAATCTATGTTGTAGAACTTCATGTATTCTACTTCGATGTCAACATATAAGTAGTAGAGTATAAAAATGGGTAGTAGACTATATTAATGGGAAATAGTATGTATATTAACATTACATATATGAATAGTACAAAATTTAGGTATTGTTGTAAACAATGTATGTAATACGATTTCGTAGATTAATGTGAATATTAACTTATTATTAAATGATCAATAATAAATTGAATTATTTCTTTCTAAAAATTATAATTGCTATTAAATAAATGCCCTTCCATCTAACATTGAAGTTAATCAGTTACTTATGTAGTTCCAGCGAACAATCAAAAAGGTTTTCATATTTTACTTAATTAATAGTTGTTATAACCTTAATATATCACTTCATTCACATTCATTGCTAATTATTATTTCTCTTTCTCTTCTAGTACCTTTGACCCGCAGCTTGTTTGATTTTATATTTTAGTAAACTATTATTTTTAAATATAGTCTTTGTTGTTAATTAAGGAATATATCAAACTCAACTAAAGTATTTTTCCAAAAATTACTATAATTTACAATAATTAAGTTATTGTACATTTTGCTAAATCAATTAGAGATCATTTATTAATACTTGCGTTTAACAGTGTGGTATAGATAACTATAGATAATATGGATTTGTTAGAATTTTAAACAATTTCAAGTAAGAAAATTTATTATTTATAAACATTAATACAAACTGTCTATCAAATAAATGAGTTTTTCATAGTTTATTTATTTTATAGTGTATTTTGAATCTTTATAGATAATAGGTTGAGCTACTACCTCCCGATCGGCTTTGCGCAACCGGAGATAATAAAATTTTCTAAAGCTATGGGCTGATTTGCAGCGTGTAAACTCAGAATATATTTTATACAATATATATGAGTATTTAAAATATATATATAATTTTTAAGTTTGTTAAAAAATTTTTATGTATTATCGCAACAGTGTTCAATAAAATCCTACAATATTATATATAAGTTCGTAGAAACATTGTGTTGAAATCTGAGAACATAGTACATATACTAGGTTATAAACTTTACATATTATTAAGATCATTAAAGATTTTGTATAGAAAATATGCCAAATCAATAAAAAGATAAATAATTAGAAATTAAAATTAACTTAATCAATCAGTGATCATAAGAATTCTCATGGGATCGGCATTAAACAGGGGATATTGAGTATAGATGCTAGAAGTGTGTAATGACAGTTTAAAACATTCTATAAAAAAATTATTTGATGTATATTTTGAGTTCAGACTATGATCGGTGGTACTCTTATGTATAGAATGAAAAAAAATAATATTACAGTAAGAAGTTGTACGTAATTAAAATATATTAAAAGATTTATTACAAATTACAGAATTAGATACAGAAAGAAGAATACAATGAAAGATTTGCTGAGATGATAAAGAGATAAATTGTCTGAAAAAACTCCTTTGCGTAATGTTAAATAAAGATATTGGAGAGAAACATTTGAAAATAAATAATGTGTATAAGAACTCTGACCTTATATTGCTTCGGTGTTGTGATTAAAAAAAATGGGATACTTTCTGCTTAAAAAGATTTTGTTGTTTGTTAACTACTCCTTAAGTAATAGACCTTTTTCAAAAATTTTTATGTTTTTTTTGTTATGTTGGTACACCCTTTCTTGACATATTTGAGCGCCATCTGCGAATAAATAAATTTGAGCGCCATCTGTCAATTAGTTTGTTTACAGCAGCTGTTAATGTGAGACTACTTCAAGTGCATTTAGCGATTTTTACTATGAAAAATTCTTGTTATACGCGATTTTTTGACCAGACACGGCACCACTGTCATCGCTCAGGCACCATATTCGCCAGATCTGGATCCGTGCGACTTTTTCCTGTTCCCGAAACTCAAATTGTTCCTTCGTGGTAAGCGTTTTGAGTCGATTGAATTGGCATATGTATATCGCTTCAGAAGAAGCATATTTTGAAGGAGATAAAATAAATTTGGAATAAAATTTAAATTTTAGTGTTTTACTTTTTGAGCAGAAGGTATGATTCAAATTATATTTTACTTTGCGATATCATATTATAATATTGTAAGGAACATAAAACTATATAATAATTATTTGTACTATTTCCGATATAGTATTGTGTTTTGAATATCCTGTATATTAAGTTTAGAAATACATGATATAATTTACTTATGTCAAACCTCTTTCCTGTAATATTAAGTATAGCTTATACCTCTATATTATAATATCAATATTACTTAAAACTCCAGTAAACCAGTACAATATAAGTACCTACATGTTATTTAGCTTAATGGAAAGATATACTCCTCATTCTTTAGACATATGTTATTTTGAACACTTAGAAGATTTTCGTTAGAATTTCTTTTTTTATGAAAAGCGATAATTTGTTGGTATGAGATATATTTCAACATTTACATGATACAAATGAGGACCACTTATATCGACTGACATATATATATATCATACATACTATAATTATTAAATATTTAAGACAGAGGTTTTTGAAGAATCTTAAAAAGTTTTTTTTGAATTTCTTAATAATAACATATCGATAACATATTAGTAATAAATACCTAATGAATTTTACAATATTTTGGAATCAACTTATTTATAATGGTCTCAACTTATTTATAATGGCCTTATTAAATTGTATGATTGAAAAGTAGTTTTTGATAGCTGCGTAAGATGTTGCATTTACCGATAAGATAGGTAACAATAGAGTGATATAGAGAAGTGGCAGTCAATCTGTTAAGGTATATTTAAACTTTCTTGTAGCTGTTAATATCATGTGATTGTTTAAAAAAGGTTAATGATTAATCTGTTACTGATTTAATTTCGTTATTAAAGTGATCATTTTTAAGTTAGCTACTCTATACATATGCTGTCAATATAAACATTATTAGAAATTGCAAGTATGATAGCACTGTTATATTTGATCGTCTCAAAATTAATCTACCATCCTAGATTTGGTACATAATGCCATCAAAATAGATTATATACTGACTACATCTGTTTTGTTGTTGTATGAAAAATAACCGAAAAAAGTTGGTTCCTTGAGGTCCCTTTGCTGCATCCTCTGGTTAATTATGTTTTATATAAAAATATTAACGTTAATTTAGTATTTCTAAAAAGAAACTCTACAAAATCGTTGATTCTTCAAGAGTAGGCAATATCTACTGCATACAAACGATCGTTTATAAACTATATAATCGTCAGTGCATTGTGTCACCGTTATAGGTAATAATTGCACTGACTTGGCTAAACCGTGGGGACAAAATATGTTTCCTTAAAATAAGAAGAAGGTGAGGCAACAGTTCTGAAAAGAACATGGTTAGTTTTGCCTTAAGAAGAGATGCATTTTATGTACGAGACTGAAATTGTAGTAGTAATGTGTATTAAGCAGACACAAAGAAATATTATTTAGCATCAGATTAACGTCAAGCGATGGAGTTTTTATGAAACATATATGGATCTAGTAATAAAGGTTTTAAATTAGCTTTTTAAAAGCTTTAAAATTTTATTTTTCTTAAGTATGTAAATAGCAAAAAGCTTTAAAATTGGTGCTCTCTGTTTATCTATAAGTAGTCTATAGCCTGTTCACTGCAGACATACCGAAACTCGAACCTTCTATGCTATCGCTCTATGCTGACGATACTTGTATTGTGTACTCAGACAAAATAGCCTGCAATGTCTCCAATACCATACAGGGTCACATTGACGTGCTTGTTCAGTATTTTAAAAAGTGGAAAATAAAACTGAACGCAGAAAAGACTCGGGCAATTTTTATTACCAGGAAGCGCCGCCAAGCTCCCAGAAAATTAAAGGTAGAAGAACAAGAAATAGAATGGGCCGATACTCTCAAATACCTAGGCATAACCTTTGATAACAAGCACTCCTGGAAAGCACATTTGAAGTCCAAACGAGCTCAAGCTGCCCGAATATTACACTCCCTTCACCCGCTCATCAGCAGCAAAAAGCTCAACATAAAGAATAGAGTTAGCATATGTAAGCAAATTATTAAACCAGGACTACTCTATGGCAGTATAGCGTTTTGCCAAGCGCCAAGCTAAACTTTAAAAATTCTTCAAAGAGGGCAAAATATTGTCTTAAGAAAACTGGTTAACGCCCCATGGTATGTAAGAGGACCCGATATCCACAGAGATCTGAGAGTGGATTCAGTTGAAAAATACATTAAAGATCGTGCTCTGAAAACTGTTCAATACAATTGACAGTCACAATAATCCAACACTCAGTGTCCTAAAAATACAGCGAAATTTGATAAATATAGGCAGATACAAAGACATCAGATCCATCATATTATAAAGCCCCGTAAAGCCCCGTATTTAGTGTGACTTAAAACTGTCCACAGATAAAATAGAGTAAAGGTGCTGATTCACCAACTCAGACATCTGAATATCAACAACTTACTTAATTATTCTTGTCGAATTTATAAATTATAAAATATTTTTTAAAAATTACTTAATACAATCAATCTTATTGTTGTTGTAAAGCTTGGTGATTGGCGCACATAATATTGATTAGAAAATTTTTACTTACCGGAATGTTTTGATTTTTTTACACTGCATTCTGAAGTATCTAATAACTATTGTAAAACTGCAAAGCAAAACGTTCCGCCTGAATTAGTTCAAGTAAAATCGGTTTAAAAAGTTATGCTCGAACTTGTTTTAAATTCAGTATTTTTAGTATTACGTAGATAAATTCAATTGAAATGCACTATAATACTATAATAAAATAAAAATAAAATAAAATGTAATAAATCTATACAAAAGTGCATATTTTTAAGAGTATTTGCCTTTAAAATGAATTTTTTTTTTAAAGATTTATACAATTATTTATAAGCTATGCGTGTGTAGTGGTAGTGTAGTATTATTAATAAAAAAGATACTTATAGCAAACTTTTCTTTATGTTTTTCCATTTTTTAGATACGTGCTTTTTGCACATGACAGTGGAAGTTGGTACTCGTACTAAGGCAAATAGTAGATACCGCACTCTTGCATTGTGCTGTGTTGGAATTTTACTAAATTATGCAATGCGTTCACTTTCAAATGCAATTGAACTGTATCGTATGAGTACGTTGGTCAGATACAGTAAATATGGGTGTTGGTTGAGCAGATACTTTAGTATTAAATTTATATTAAATTTTATGAGTGGAGCTTGCTATTCTGGTAAATCTTTTAGAAAATATTTTATAATAGTTAAAAATAGTTTGTTTTTATTTTTATTCTTTTATTTTCTATATAATCTTTTTTTATGGCTTTTGTAGAGTAAGTGAAACCCGTTCTGTGCTTGGTTGGTGGTACCAATACCTTTAAAAAGTTGTTATTTATTACTATTTCTCTGTGGTTGTCGGAAAGCTTGCATAGATATTTCATTCGACTACTTTGAGGTGATAGCAATTTAATAATAAATAAATTATTTAATTATACGAGTGCATATATCTATATTTTTCTGTTATTGCAATTGTGGGAGTTGATATAACTACAAGATACATTAATAGCAGTGTACGAGTATAGTACATTATGTTCTGTTACATTTTTGTTTTGGTCTAACAATTATATACAATATAATGTAAAGAAAAAAATATATATTTTTTGTTAATCCTTGAGTGAGTGGAAAATTGCAGCAATAATCAAGTGCATTCACTTTGACAAATTAATAGACAATAGACAATCAATAAGAATCAATTGAATGCAGTTATAAATTATATACATATATACCGGTACAAATTTAATGCTAATAATTTATTTAATACTTTTATTACATTTAATTTCTGAGTTTTAAGTTTCAAAGACGTACTAACGTATTAAATAACAACAAAACTTGTCGCTTTTTCTAATTTCAAACAAGGAAATATTCAATAAAAATATCTTGTATTTTAATGACAATGACCTCGACAATATCCATTCAAGCAGTCAGGCTAACAGTAATCCAACACCGCCACTCTCTACGCAATTGAAATGTATTGCGAAGTGTAAACGCAATTTTTACATGACACTGACTCATTGCAAATGTCCAACAATGGCTGCTCCGAGCGTATATTGAATGGCTTTGTGTATAGATACTACCCGGTCGGTGTATGTGGGTTTTGTAGTTGTCTTTGGAGTGTGTTAGCTTTGCAAAAATCATTAAAAATGAATTATCATTCTTGCACCGCAGCAAAATATTCCATTCAAAGCAAAGCTATTTTTAGTAATTTCCATAATAAATTGAATAAATACAAGAGAATTACAAAAGGTGAACTACAAATTATTGCTATGCAAGGTCAAAACATGTGAGGAACGGCTTTTCAGCTGATATAAACTGTTGAACTTTTAATGCCCATAGTTTCAAATTTATAACTAAGGATAATAGAAAATATATTACTTGTTCCTAATAACGGAACATTTCTATCAAACAAATAGTTTTAGCAATATATAGATTTTAATAAGTTAAGATTTTATTAAGATTATTTTAAAATAAGATAAAACTGTAGTTTTGACGTTATCTCGCTTTTAATTTTGAAATGGTTAGCACAAAAGCTTTCAATTTCGTACTGCGAGTTATTAATTTTTTTGTTTTTTTTCAAATTTTTTTTGTTTTAGTGCGTTTAGCTGACACTTTGGCTATTTCTTCTGACATGTACCGTATCTAAAAGCTGTTACATTAGTTTTAATTTTTTTAAATTATATTTCATAGATTCTATTATGTTGAGTCGGTGCACTTTTACTCTCTATTAAATGCGAGGTTTCTTCAAAACCTCTCTTTGCGCCTTGACAAGATTATGTTTCTATATATTCTATATATCTCCCAGAATTTAAGCTAATTTGTTCGCACCGTTGTATCTGTTTAAGCAAGCTATTTAAATATCCATTGCAAATATATAAATAGATAATAGATAATTGAAAATGGAAACGTTTTTGTGTACATTTTAAGTATACTATTGCTTTGCTAAATTCAAGTACCCTTACTAAATTTTATCACTAAAAAAAAAATTCAAGAGATCTCTGTAAATTCACACCAATTGTTATTGGATTCTGACCTATTGGAGTGTAGGCAGCCGTTTTGGGAAAAAATTTTACTAGGTATATACTATCATAACTGCAAACAAGCAGAGAAAAAGAAAAAGAAAATATGTATAAAAGCAGATAACAGCTACCTTAGTCAAAACGCTGTTTAATAATCGTGATGAAGTATTGCAAATCAACATTAACGAATTTTTAAAGTTCCTAGGTTAGGTTATCCTAAGCGATTGTAAGTGATCCAGTTAGGCCTTTTGGCATTGTGTTACTGCATAATGCAGAAAATCAGGGTTTAAAACCCCCTAGAATCTTTGGCAAAGGTTAAAATGTTATTTAGAGGGAAGTCTTGTTGTAGATTAAGATCTTTAAAGAACTGGGCCTCTAAAGTGTTGCGTCGCCACCGTGTATGCTGGCTTGATTTGAAATTCCTAAAGAACATACGCTTGATATTATAATCGTGTTGACTACACAAACAACGAAGCAGCGAGTTTGTAATGAGGATGTAGCAACACTGTTCCGATGTTTAACTATGTATTATAATAGTAAATAACGTATTCAATATACGAATGTATGGAATATCGAAAGTAATGGGGATTGCAAATTACTTTGATTGGTGGACTATTTCAAAGTTAATCTATGCTGCATCCAATAAAGAACTATTTAGCTAGTAGCTGATTCTGTTCTTTTACAAGAAGAGTCCAAGATACCGAATTCAGTTGTTAGACATGTGGCATATGAAAACAGTCAGTTGAAATTGATGTGCAGACGTTTAATATACTTGAATATTATTCCTCTTCACTAAGTGGATTTTAAGATTCGCTTTAGAAAAGCAATAAATATAATTGGTAGTCTTAATGCATAGTCTCTTATACCGTCTTCTTTAATTTAATGTCCATTGCGTCACGATGGAATAGAATTATTAAGTAATAAATAAAGTATATAACTCCAAAATAAAATTTAGTGGTTCATATGGAATATCAACTTGAAACTCTGATTGAAAATATTTGAAAACCTGTAGCTTCATGCTTTATCTAAGAGAGTAGCTCA
>NC_051847.1:181730737-181751637 GCF_002237135.1 Teleopsis dalmanni
TACAATAGGTGTCTTCTGGCCGCAGTACCGGCTGTTGGGCAATTTTCACGTCAACTCTTTTAATAATAAAAAAAAAAAAGTACATACCTTGATCAGAAATTATAATAATGATATTACTTAATCATATATTCTGTATATTGAAACCAAAATATGAATATATTTATAGCAAAAAATAAATACGTAGAGAATTTTATGGAACTGTTAAGTATAACGACAAAAAAGGGTTAAAAAGTTTCTGAATACAATTATGGCGTACATCAAAAAAGAAATAATATTTATATTAACTACAATATAATTAACTACAATATAATTAACTACAATGTAATTAACTACAATAAAATTAACTACAATAAAATTAACTACAATATAAGTTAAATTAATATTAAATCAATTATTTAGAATTTAAATATCTTAATTTATAGAAAATTCCTGACTGACTAGTAATTAAAATTTACTTAATCACTCACTTAAGTCATTTCTTAATTATTTACGTCATTTGTGTACTAACAATGTGTGAAATGTTTCTTGCACTGAATAAATATATAATTTTAAAATCCCTTATTCAATCGCATTATAATTACAACACATAAATATATGAGTATTATATATAACAATTAAATAAATTTGTATATTTTTAATTAATTTTAAATAAAACGCAAAACTCTAGAAAATCCAGTTATTTGATTAAGAACAAACTGCATTTAAGTCAGTGAATCATGTTATACAGTTTTGCATAATTATAAATACAGTGTCTTCACTTCCTGCAAATAACCTATTGAAATTAAAATTCAGTAGATTAAAGTATCTCAAACAGTGCAGTGATGAACAATAAAATTATTCTATGTGCTTTGGTATTGATTTATTCCGCGTTCACTTCGAGTGATCAGCATGATGATTATCTTAAAGATCCTCGTAAGTGAAAACAATTAGCTTAAAAATTGTATAATAAATATATATAAATATATATAAAATTGAAATATATAAATATTTATATGATGTTTTAGCTGAGTTTTGGAAACCATGTACAATACATTCAAATGTTGATGAGAAATGCTTTGGCAAAATTCTGGAACAAATATTCAAAGTATGGAAGAATGGTATGTAAAATTATATAAAAGAATATTTGATATATATGATGTCTGTTGTTGATGTTGAGTTATGTATTACTTTTTATTAATTATTAATTATTTTAAAATTTTATTAAAATATTTCGGTTTTTATATACACAGAACTTATATATACTGATGTTACAGGATTCATTATAAAATTTGATCTAGCCATATACATTTTTATAAATGTTTTTTAATTCATATGTTTGAATGTTTGAGTATTTGAGTATATAATCTATTAATTTTTTTCGAAATCTTACGTAATTTTAGATAAAAGAAACAGGTTATGAAAAATATAAAATAATATATCTGATCACATTTTTTTTCTAAGAATTCTCAATAATGAATGAATTCAATAATGAATGTATTCTTTCAGCATTTAAAGTCCGAATTTCAGTCCAAAGAAGGATTACTTAGGAGTTTATATTATAGCCATATTTTTAATTCTAAAGAGTGTCTGTGTATTTAATGATTTAGAAATCAATATAAAAAGCTAATTATTGGGAAATTTGTGATTGATTAGTACACAATTTCTAAAATGGTAAGACTGACTTTGAGGAGTTATGTTCTTCGATAATAACTTTGCCAGCAAAACTATTTCAGATGAGAAATGGGAGGCAGAACTATTTATAACACTGGTAAAGATTGCGGTCTACATCTACGGGTGTAAGATGGATAAAAACGTAGAGTTAGATTAGAGTCGAACCTAGAGATTACTAAATTCTACCATCTCTCAGAATTCACCTCAATGTTTTAGGCAGAAACTTTCGCCATTCTTAGAGCATCTTTTTTTACTTTAAACGTGGACTTGCTTGAAAAAGAACTCTATATTCTTACTGACAGTCAGGTGGCTATTAAAGCTGTATCAGCAATCTGCATTTCATCTAGATTAGTACAATAATGTAGGCAATTTAATAACTTACTAAGCGAAAGATCTAAGATAACTCAAGTTTGAGTTGCGGGCAAGTTGATTTCTGATCATTTTATGCTACAAGCAAATAGAGAGTGAGCTCATGCTTCCTCAGCAGCCAGGCCAAGGGCTACATTATGATTTATTCCAAATATAGAACCTCTTACTTGTTTGTGCATTATTATATGTGAAGACTAAAATTCCCTTTACATATTTATAATAATTTATAAAAATAAATAATATTTAAATTCTTAAAAATTCTTTGCTAAATAAATTTTATTTTATTAAGGTGTACCTGGAGCAAAAGAAGTTGGAACTTTCGACCCATTGACATTAAAAAAGGCACGTTTGTCCACTCAGAGATTAGGTGATTTACAATTCGAGTTCAAAAATTTAGAAATTTATGGTTTAAGTAGTGTAAATGCATACAAGAGTAGGTGAGATTTAATTATAAAGCCAAACTCAAATATTGTAATTATTTATTTGGAACACAAATCTCAATTTCAGTGTTGACCCTAATGATTATACCTTCGTGGTTCATATGAAATTCCCTTCGATGAAACTTGTAAGTGATTATAAGTTGAAGGGTCAAATTTTGGTATTAGCTCTAGATGCAGAGGGCGTTACAAAAGCAGACACAAGTAAGTAAAAAAAATTAATTTATATGGTAACTTCATATTTAATATATTCAAATTTAATTAATTTTAGAGGATTTCGATATGGTTATGACTATTAAATCAAATTTGAAGAAACGCCTTGACGAGTACTTCTTTGATGTTCTCTCAGTCTCTACTGAAATAAAGGGCATAAAGCATTTTCAAGTGCATTTTACTAATCTTTTCCACGGTCAAAAAGAGTTGGAAGATAGTGCAAATGCCATATTTAATGATAATTGGCCTACTTTATTCGAAGAGCTACGTCCAGCTGTCGAAAAAATATTTGATACAGTTACAATAAAACGTTTAACAAAATTGTTTAATTATATACCAGCTCGATATTTTATATCTGATTTATCATAAATAACTACGTGACAAATATATGTTTTGGTAAAAAAATTTGTGTACTTTCTAATTATTTTTTAACCGCATAGGTATGCACTATAGCTTAATCTTTATATGGACAATATCATTGATGCATTAGTACAGATTAAAAAGTTGTCAACGTTCAATTTTCCAAATATATAATTTTTAAATTATTTAAGTATTTATTTTAGAATATATTGTAAAATTTATTTCTTTTTTGAAACCGTGAATACAGATTTGCATCTGCGGTGCAATTAAAATTTAACCAATGTGGTATTATTTTGAAGATGTTTTCTACGTTCGAGATATGAGAGAAAATTTGTGGAAGGGCGGGAGGGTCTACTTTTAGAATCAATTTTCAAGTAGTAATAAAATGGTAATTAAATTATTTTAAAAACCTTATTTCTCTTATTATAAAAGCCTTTTAAATTTAATTATTTCGATTATATCTATATATCATACATGATATCTATATATATAATACATTATATATAAAAAAGCAGTCAACTTGATCACAAAAGTCAATTAAAATATTTTAAAAAATTAACTAAAAATATTAAAGATGAAGTCAGTTTCAACTCAAACCACAAGTGAATTAGAGAAGACTACTGTAGTTGAAAAAGTTGAAGTAGTTGAAGTAGTTGAAGAAGTACAAATAAAGAAGACTACACATAAAAATTATTCAACAAGATATGAAAATGATATAGAAATTCGTAATGCCTTAAAGGAATTCTTATTATATTTACTTTTCCTGATTGTTGCACTTATTGGTATTAACTGTTTTAAAACAAAAAATATTTATCAATTTAATAATCCATTTTTAGTGGCATCATCAGTCAATCATAAATATATGTTTTATTTATATAAGACAATAGAAAATCTATTCATAATCACTCCAGAATACTATGATTTAGTTACAATAGCAGAATGGTGGTTATATGCTGAAAATGGATTTGCACCCGCGCTCTTGGGTGATAATAATGGTAATGACGTAATAAATGAACGATATTTTCTTGAAGAAAATATATTATTGGGGGCACCACGATTAAGGCAAATCCGTGTTAAAAGTGATTCGTGTCATATACCAGATGCTTTCAAAAGATATTTTAGTGATTGCTATGCACAGTATCATGAAACAACAGAAGAAAAGGAGGCAGATTTTCAAGGGTATTAGAAGTTTCTATATAACTATAAAATATGTATTATACATATTTATAGATCAAAGTTTTACACATTGGATGAGTTGAATGATCGACCGATATGGGCTAAGTATGCCACTTATTATGGTGCAGGTTATGTTCAAGAATTAGATTACAATATGAATGCTACGATAGATACACTAGAGTCACTTAAAGAGGAAAAATGGATTGATCGTGCTACACGTGTTGTAGTTTTAGAGTTTGGCTTGTACAATGCAAATGGAGATTTTTTCACTAACGTTAAGTAAGTAAAATAAATATATATATGAATTTTCTTTTATATATGAACTTTCTGTAGCTGTGTGCTTACCTAATAGGATTGTTGTACTGTAAAGTTATTATATTTATTTATATAATCTATGCGTAAAAGATCAGCTCTGTACTAAAATTAGACAGAGATCTATAAACTATTCGATATATCTTATACTTATGTAAAAAAGAAAAATAAATTTAAAAAATTTACTTACCATTTATTCACCATTGTAGATATGAAAGAGAATTACTTTTTCACTAACCTGCTCTGCGATGATAATATGCTTTATCATTTACAACTTTAAACGGGAGAGTAGATCACAAATGATAAGGCGAGAATTGAGTACAAAAATCAAAGTTGTCGAATAAGAGGACAAAATAAAGAGAAAGAGGATGTGAGCGATTGAAACCACTCGTTCTTAATTTATAGGTACTCCTCACGACTCCACTTTTAACTATAAAAATATGTTATATTGTCAGAAGAACTGGGACTACCAATCTTCCAGTATTTATTTATTTTATTTTCATTCTTACATGAATTGAGAGACTTCTTTGATCATATTCAATTGCATCATATACATTCATTGGTTTCATTTAGATTAATTAATTTTTCTATCATAAGCAACTGCAAAAAGATATTGCCAACTAAGGCAAAATGGTCCACAGCGGACTATTATTTGTGTTTAAGCAGGCTTTTTTGGTATACACGGCCACCACTTTTACCTAAGGTTAAATGGTCAAGTTAATTGTTATAAATTTTAAATAGCAAATGCTTTGGCTATATGCTTAAAGGTTCTTAAGTCAGTAGAAATATTTAATACTAATCCGTCCTGGAACCAGTTATCTTAGTAGTAATTATTTGATTTCCTACTTAAGTTTCCACAACTGAGGTTTATTGGATTTTGTAGGATTTAAGTGACTGTAACACCTATAAAATTGATAGAAGACATAATATATCTTCAGGGGATATATTTAAAAATGTTTATATTTGTAAAAAAGTTTAACTGTTTTCTTGTTTTTGATTGTTACTGACAAGTAAGTTACAAAAATTACATAACTTCTAAAGAATAATTGCAGAGACACCTATTTCGGGTGGTATAATAACAAGCAAGAGGTTGGAGTCATTCAATACACATGAAATATGGACTGACGACGACTATCTTCTAATAATCTGCGCTATTATCTTCTACATAATGATTGTTTTCTACACAACACAAGCAGTAAGGGAATGGCGTCTCGTTGGTTGGCGCAATTACTTCAGTTCTTTATGGAATATTGTGGATGTACTAATACTAACTGTAAATTTTAATTATGTTTAATTAGCTATTTTCTTAAGATATTCATATTTTTCAGATGGCATATTTAGCATTTGTGTATCAAATTATTCACATATTCCTTGTAAAAGCCTTGCTCAAACGAGTGACAGAAGACGAGGATGGCTTTCATAGCTTGGATAATATATGCTTCTGGAGCTCTTTGTATGCAGACTTGTTGGCAGTTTGTGCATTTTTTATATGCATTAAAGTTTTCAAATATATTAGTTTTAACAAAACATTGCTACAGTTCAGTACAACTCTACAAAGGGTAAGTACTCGTGTACTTGGGGAGTACATATATAGTTTAATATAATCTATTAAAAATTTTCTTTATTAAATTAGTGTGCCAAGGACTTGCTGGGTTTTGGTTTAATGTTTTTAATTGTATTTTTGGCTTATGCACAACTGGGGCTTTTGCTTTTCGGCGCTTATAACTATGACTTCTGTACTTTTTGGGAATCATTGATTACACTACTACGTATGATACTTGGAGATTTTGATTATGCAGGCATTGAAAGTGCTAATCGTATATTAGGACCACTATACTTTTTATCTTATATATTGTTAGTGTTCTTTATTTTGTTGGTAAGTGTTTGTGTTTTAAGTTAATAAATTTATCTAAATTTAATTTTTTTTTATTTAGAATATGTTCTTGGCTATCATCAATGACACCTACAGTGCAGTGAAAGAAGAAATTACTGCGGGTAAAAATGAGGTCATCGTATATTTGAAGAAAATATTTAAAAAAGTATTTGAAAGAATAATAAAGCGTCGTAAAAAGGAAGATCGTGATCTTAAAAATGTAGAAGCACCAGCTGAAAAGGGCAGCGAAACAACACTTTATCCTAGAACTTCACTAACAACAACTAGATCAGCAAAAAGCAGCGATCCAGAAGTAATTTATGTAACTGAAAGTGAAGTGATAAGAGAGTTAGTATTGTTTTTTTTTTTACATACATAAAGCAATCACTACTAAAATAAATGGAATATATAATATATAATTATTTATATAAAATATACTATGACTATATACCTTTTTTATTTCTACAGCTACTTTGAAGTATATGAACCACCTGCGAATCGTTTACAACTAAATAGGTTTGCATAGAGATTGTTTATTTCTATATATAATTGTATCTGTTCATTCTTTTTTTAAGTTTGTCTGATCGAGTAACATTGTTGGAAAAAATTTTAGAAGGTTTAATAGTGAACTTGGATACGATAATAAAAAAAGTTGATGCTAAGAAACGAAGGGATAAGAAAAATGCATAAGTTTAGGGAAACTAACTCTTTTAAATATGATATATATAATTTTTATAGTAACATTATATATATCGTCGTATATTATTTTTTTCGTTTAAAAATTATGATCAAATACAATTTTTAAATAGCACTATTACGAATATTAATATTAAATTAAATACAAATTTTTTTTAAAATTAAACAATATGTTTTTAATTTTTTATAAAAATAATAGAGCTATATAACCAAAATCTTTGACGTCTTTTAGTTTTAGTCCATTAGAATGCAAAGCAAATAAAAATTAAACGGTTGTAAGGTGGCAAGGCTTATATAGAAAAAGAAAATAAAATTATTATAGTAACACTGAATATGTATGTCAGAGAGGTACAATAGTGTGCTTGTTCTTAAACATAAATATGTGAACGTTTTTCTTCACAAAAATATTGTAAATTTGACATTCATCAAATATATATATAAAGACAATGTTATTTGAAATCATTACACTCTTAGCTTTCACTATGCTTCATAAGCTAATGGAGAACCAGGATAATGGAATAATATTAAAAGTTGGGCTTGGGATGAGTGAAATAAGGAAATGCCAATATGAATAAGCTTTTGTAGAAGTAGATAGTGTGAGGCTTTAACTCATTAAAACCACTTCTTAAAAATGAATGAAGAAGATTTCTATCGCAATGTGGAGACTTACTTCCAGTAATTAAGAGAGAGATATGTGATCGATAGGCTTATATAAGCCAGAAGCATGGGCATGGCACAGGTGACAGACGCGAATGATGAAATCTAAAGGTTGTCCAAAGGTCTAAGACATTATTATATGAGGTGGTTTAGGCACACCAAGAACAGATAAGTTTTTGTGTTAGAAATAACTATGTATTAAGTAGTTATAATCTGATCAGGTACAGTTTTTCCGTAGTGCTGTTAAGTGTCGTATTGCTATGGAGGTGCGATATAAAATAAAATCAAATAAAAATTGCAAGAACCGAAAAGAACATTTGAAAAGAATGTAATATTTATGGAACATATGAAAACTTTTAGAGTGGCGAGTAAATAGTAAGAGCTAGATTAAGTTCAGATCTATAAAGAATGTACTGGTTACTAAAGCATTAGCACAGTTTGAAAATACCTTCGTATACTATTGTTCAAGGTATTTTTGCTATACGCCTATTATTATTATAACATTAAAGACATTAGATAGTATTTTTATATACACCAATTTTAACTTTAGTTGTCATGTTTTTCAAATAGTAAGCTTTGAAAACATTTGCAAAATTTACTAGTCATAAATCGATATTTTCTTCACTGAATATAATTATTTTGTTACCATATAATCCATAGAAGTAAGTGAAAGATATGGAAAAACCTCAATTGCATACAAATAAAACTTTTTCTGGGAAGAGTAAGCAAGTAAGATACTCTGATGTAACAGAGGTGCGCAAATCTTTACGGGAATTCGGTTTATACATATGTTTTCTATTTGTAACAGTTATCGGTAACGACTTTAATATTTTAGATTTTTATGTTACTTTAAAAAGTTTGTTTATAGTCGCATTATCTTCAAGACATAGTTATATGTACTACTACAACAAAACTATTTACAAATTCTTTCTGGAAAGACACGAAACAGCAAATAATTTTATAATATCTTTCAACGATATCTGTAGACTTTCTGATTGGTACTATTTTTTAGAAAATCATTTTCTAGAAACAATGTACAATGGAATGGAAAACAATGGAACTCCAAGAGTTTTTATGGAAAAAAACCTACTTCTAGGTCCACCGCGTCTAAGGCAAATACGTGTTAACGCTGAAGAGTGTTATACGTATAGTGAAATACGGCGATACTTTCAAGTATGTTATCCGAAGTATTCAAAGAGATTTGAAGAAACAACTGATAATTATAAGAGGTTTGTGTAATTATTATTTGTTATACCTTAAAATATAATTGTTTTATATATAAATGATTTAAGCTCTAAATACTTTACGTTAAGTGATTTAAGTGCTACTTCTATAGAGGGAAAATTAGCAACTTATAGAGGTGCGGGATATGTGGAAAATTTGAGTTATGATAAGGAAGAAACTGAAGAAATTATAAAAGGTTTACGACACAGTGATTGGGTTGATAGAGGAACAAGAATTGTTATACTTGAGTTTTGTTTATTTAATGAAGACTCAGAGTTATATGAAAGTGTAAAGTGGGTATTATATTTTTTATATGTAATATACCCACGTCAGAGTTATATATTATTTACATTCAGATTTTTAGGAGAAGTTCCTCCAACTGGTGGTATGATATCTAGTGCACAACTGCGATCCATAAAATTGGGTGGCCTATGGTTAAGTGGTGACTACTTCGCCATAATATGCGCTATAATATTTTATGTGCTGACGGTTAAATTTACTTTGGAGGAAGTAAAAGAAATTAGAAAAAATGGTTTTTGGACATATTTGTGTATACTATGGAATTTTATAGATATAACTGTTTTAGTGGTCAGTGCAAAATTATTATATTTTCATATAAAATCAATATCTACATATCTTTGATAATAGATCGCGATTATTAGTTTTATCTATAACATATATCATCCAATATATGGAAATTATTTGTTGCAATTAGCGGAAGATCCTGACGAATATGTGAACTTAGACAAAATCGCTTACTGGAATGTAATATATAATGATTTAATTGCTATTTGCGCATTTCTTCTGTTCATGAAAATATTTAAATATATCTCGTTCAATAAGACTTTACTGCAGTTATCAGAGACTTTAAACAGAGTAAAGTTAACTATAAATTGAATGTGAATTTTCTATATATATATATATATATTTACGTTCTCATTTCTTTTTTTTTAAGTGTTATAAGGATTTGTTGGGATTTGGCGTAATGTTTTTTATAATTCTGATGGCGTATGCTGTTTGTGGCTTCATTTTATTTAGTCAACATGTAGTAGAGTTTAGTACTTTACTAAATACTTTAAGTACACTAATGAGCATTATGATGGGTACCTTCGATTATACTAATTTGGAATACGGTAGTCCTACATTAGGCCCAATTTTTTTCATTTCATATATAGCGCTGGTTTATTTTATACTAATGGTAAGATAATTTTTTCGTTTTTAGAAATGATTAGATTATGATATTTGTATATATATTTTGTAGAATATGTTTTTGGCTATTATATTTGATACTTATAATACAATTAAAAATGATATTAAGTCAGGACCAAGAGAATTAAATACTTACCTATCTAATGCTATGAAAAAGTTAAGACAGAGAATGTTAACGAACAGAAAGAGACAACAAGAAGTAACAACATTATCGAATGAATCCACTGAGGCAGTTACTGAACCAAAACCCACATCGGTGGATCAGAATACAACCCATCAACCAACTAATGAACCGTCGAATATGACTGAAAGTTTTGTTGTAAGAGAGTAAGATTAATTCAGAATTTTTGTATAAAATATTTAAAATGGTAATATTATCTTTTAGGTATTTTGAAAATTATATAAGGGATGAAGAAAGACGAAAAATTATTAAGTACAAAATATATTAAAGTTATATACATATACATACTATAGTATTATATATTTGTTTAGTTTAGCAAATCGTATAGACTTACTCGAAGATGTTATTAAAAAATTATCTGTAGATGTGGAGGAACTACTGAAAAAAGTTAAATCAAAACAACGATCTCGATCGTAATGGCCTCTGTTATTATTTCTCAGTTTTAATAATACGTACTATTATAATCATTTGTTGAAGTAAAAATAATACAATCATGTGATTAATATATATATTACAATAAAATTTAATTTAATATTAGCATTTTACTAATAATATTCCTAAATATTAAATATATTGTACTATATTGTATATTATATTAATTTCAACAATAACAAACATTTAATTTATCTATATAAATGATGATCAATATAACAATTATACACTATATAACAATAATATATACTATAACAATAACATCTTAATAGAGAAACACATAACTCACAGCGATCTTCCTTAGACTCTACTAAATTTTTTGGAGCAATACTATTACAGAAAGTTCTAACAAAATCTATTATTCTTGAACTGTAAATAATAAACTTAAACTGTAAAAAGTACTTTTTGCTGTTCTCTTTTTTTTTCATAGTATTATTACACAGATCCAACTGGAATGATCTAACGCAAATAATGTAAGTAATTGGATATTGCAATGGAAGAAAGTGCTCCGGCTAGAAAGGTGTTTAATTTGATACCCACAGGTGGAAAACGCGGTAGCCGACGTCCGTTTCTTTGGTGGAAGGACCAGGTGACCAATGTTTAAGGGGCGCTTGGTACTACCAATTGGCGACAGCAGGCAACAAATCTAGCTAGCCGGCGGAGGCTACTCGGAGCGGTCAAGGACGGCTCACATCTGTAATGGCCAATTTCGGTGGACGGACCAGGTGACCAACGTTTTAGGAGCGCTCGGTACTACCAACTGGCGACAGCAAGCAACAAATCAGGCTATCAGGCGGAAGCTACTCGAAGCGGTCAAGGGCTGTTCACATCTGTAATGGCCAATTAAGTAAGTAATTAGAAATTAAAACGACCATTTTTTTCTAAGTCCTTACCTAAATTTATGTTTATATTTACTTGCTTAAATTGTTATAAATAAATTTGACTATGATGTGTATTATCTCATCTATTGCCAGTATATATCAGGAGTTATAAACATCAAACGTGATTGATATCTCTCCCGAAAGTTGAAGATGCATGTAATACATATACACATATATTGTCAAAAAATAAAATACGCTATCATTCCGTAGCATAATAGACCGAGTTGCAGTGCAAAGTATTTTCTACGTTATAATAAACTTCATCATTGACATCTTACGGTCCTGAAACAATAGTTTCCATAATATGTCAATTTGATTTTATTAATTATATCCTAAATTCATATAAATTTGATCGAACTTGGAGTTGGTCTTAATATGTCAGCTTGATCTTATTATTAATATCCTAAATTCGTATAAATTTGATCGTAACTTGTATTTAGTATTTAGTATTAATTTCACTTTTACTTTCACTTTTTCAACTTACTAATTGCTTTAAGTTTATAAGATAAGTGGTTTAATGTTTATTGGATAAAAATTAATTTTTTTTAAGTGTTTATGTTTAGTGCTTTAAATTTTGAATATAAATTGTTAATTTGAAACTAGAAAAATACAATTTAAAATAAATCAATAAAAAATCTATAGATACTCAAGTGTATACACATATAACGATTTTGCTCAGAACTAAAATAAAGCATAGCTGCTGTTGCTGTGGTTAATATAATTGACTTTATTATTCCAATTTATAACTGTGTTTATATGCACGTATGAACATAGATAAATTTTAAATTTGTTGAGAAGTAAATCTATTATTTTTAATTTAATTTGATCTGATCAAAAAATACATAAAGGATAGAGCCCTGAAATTATTTACGCGTTTTCGAATCTTCGAATGGTTACACGCTCCTCGGGGAGGTATACAGGTCTGAGGTCAGTTATTGCTTGGGCTGATGAAGTGATAAACAATAATTCAGTCAAAGTGTAGAAAATGGTTACACGCTCCTCGGGGAGGTATGCAGATCTGAGGTCTGTTATTGCTTGGGCTGATGAAGTGATAAACAATAATTCAGTCAAAGTGTAGAGAGGGATTATGAAGGAACGCCGCAGTTATTAGAGAGTAAAAGTGTTGAAGTACACTGACTCAACTGGTCTCAACATAAAAATTGAACTATTAGCAATCTTAAATTGGTGCAATGAAGAACTAAATGCACTTTGTAGTACCAAATTTCGTAGTTATTAAACCAGTATTTGTTTTATTCCATTTAAAATTGAGGCGATTTTCAATAGCTGACATAATAGGTTTACAGTAT
Organism: Teleopsis dalmanni; assembly: GCF_002237135.1. Taxonomy (NCBI): domain Eukaryota; kingdom Metazoa; phylum Arthropoda; class Insecta; order Diptera; family Diopsidae; genus Teleopsis; species Teleopsis dalmanni. The sequence continues at coordinate 181,743,715 of NC_051847.1, forward strand.
GACGGTTAGGACTTTATCTCACATATTTCGTAAGTACTTTCAAAATAGTGGTTTACACGGAAGTGTAAAAATTTTATAGATACTTTATGCATGCTTTCATGTAGTAAATATGTTATAATTGTGAGTGTACATCAATTATAATATTAAAACCTGTCACCTGTGTAAATTATGGTAATATATAATATTTTTATTTGATACTTAGCAAAATTGTGTAATTTATTCGATTAAATTTATTATTATATATGTAGTTTATAGTTGATATATTTAAATATGCAATGCTATCAACGTTAATTGAAACTATTTGAGATATTTACGCTTCACTTTCTCATTCCTCATAATGTGCTCCGCTTTTAGTTTAATAATGTTTTGAAAATGTCTACAAATCATGATTTTAATATCGCAAAATGACGCGTTTATTTGGATTTTATACATAAACACTACACATACATAAGCGGACACCCATTGCTTACTGATACGTTTCAGCATAATGTAATTTATTAATTGTAATTGTAGTTAGATACTCGTACCTCAAGCGGGCGTATAATTGTTGAATTCCTATACAGATGAAATTTTTCTTGACTGCATTCCAAAGTAACTTCGCCCAGTATTTGCATTGCACACTTGCAAGCGCAACTAAAGTAGCTCAGTTTTTACAACGCCAGAACCAAACTAGCAAAAGCGAGTCCAATTTTTGCTCCAGTATCTGCAACTCTATTGCCACACATACAATATGGTTTGGTGGCCAGGTTTGTTTACCAGATATCGCAGCTGATCGCTCTTAACCGAACTTAATTCAGCTCTGTTGTTATTTTCCGCTTGCGAACGGACTTTGGTATAAAAGCGTACAACGCCTTGATTTTCTTTTGAGTACGTTGTTTCGCAGAGTCTCGTGCAAGTGTAAAATTTGTTTAAAAAAATTCTATTTCTACAATAGATTTTTTCTTCATTTTTTGTTTAGATACAATTTGCAGTGCACTTTACCATTTCAGTTTGAAATTGTTTTTCGAACAGGTAAAGATTGGTTTAGCAACGTTGGCTTTTAATAAAAAAACTTCTATACAAAAAAAAAAAAACTTTAAATTATTATAAATTTTGCAAACCAACACAGACTGTTTACGTGTGAAATAACGAAATAACGAAATTATTTTGTGAATTTTTAAAAATTATTTTGGTGTTAAATATAGAGCAGATACTCTTACGGATACTATGCTGAAATTGGTAAGTTTATTTATTATGACGCAATAAATGAATTATAATATACAGATATTTGTGAGTCATAAAAATTATGCTATATACTGTATATGAAGTTACATCATATAAATATTAATAGATTTTTGTACAATCTCACAGAACTGAACTAATAATTTTTAATAGTCATTCACAAATTTTCTGTTCTACGACAATAAATCAATTTTCGAATAGAAAAAGGTTTTATGGTACCAACAATTTTAATTTATAAATTAATTTACTAACAACTCTACAAATATTTTAAATTGCTATATCTTATATATAACAATTTACAAATAATTACTAAAAAATGGATTGTTTGCATTAATATCTAAGGCGTAATGTATCAAATAAAACTATAACAGGAGTTTAATCGAAAATCGAAATATCTTGGAATAATAATTAAAGTTAAGATAATGTATTCATAAATATATTTATAGTTAGGAATTTAATACCTCGAAATAGCTCACCTGCAGTTATATACTAGGGATGGGATATAAACTAATGTTTAACGAGTTGTATGGAGTCAAAAAAAAATTTTAATATTAACAGACTTAAAACAATATCTCAAAAAAATACATCAGGTGTGGAGTGTTTTACTACTTTCAATACACTATTGAAAAGTTGATTTTACACAAAGAGGATTTTCTATTTGGAATTATAAATATAAACTAAATTGTAGTTTATAAACCTTTCCAACACTTCTTAAATAAAGTCCAATTCAATTCCAAAACTCGAATTTTTAACTGACTTTAAAATGTTTGCATTATTATTCAATAAATAATAAATAAATAAAATAAAAACAATATAAGGGTTAGATTCGAAGATATGAAAAGTTCGAATAGAGTTCAATAGTCGGCTTAGGCGAAAAGTTTAATAATTGTACGAATCATTATAAACGGATGATTATAAAAATGAGTAGTGATAGTTTTTTGACTAACAATGAAAAACAAGACAATATAATCTTTTAAATTATATATTATGTGTTAATTAAGAATTATGTACCAATTATTAACCAAGTTTTAAAAATATATGGCTTTAAATAAAATATCAAGTGTGAGTAATAATAATTATATAGAAGATATATATAGTAGACATATGTTATATAGAGATAATAGTCCTTATTCAATTTTATTTATATTTATATTGAATATCCATTCTTTTAATATAGTTTGCGTATACATTTAAATAAACATATTTTAATTATATGTTTTGTTTAATTTTTAATGGACTAACAAATATTGAAATATTGGAGCTTTTGGATAACTATTTTTTTGGATGGTATGTTCATTGACCTCTCTTCTTCCATATAAATTTTTATATGTTTTCCGCCACAAAACACAGCTCTGAAGCTAACAGTAGGTATATAGAAAACACCCTCTATATATTGTATTGCATTCCACAACGTAGCGTCGGTACTCATATTGAGCGGCTGCAAAAGGCGTCTGTTTTTCAGGTTAGGTGCGGCCTATTTAAAAGTGACCTGTCACTACGTGCAAAGCTTACAGGACTGACATTGCGCTTGTAACCCATCGTCAGGGCTTTGCTCCCTTTTAGTTTTCTGGATAAAACATGAGTCAAAATCCGATGATAATACAGTCTCCAAATGGTACCCGTACTGATACGGCGAATCCACCTGCTTCGGCAGCACGCACAACGGATTTGGAGGTGCGAAATCGCTTATTCCTGCTCCACACTAAGCTTTAACTATACTAGAATTATTATCATTTATTTATCTTTTAATTGATGACGGACCGTAGATCAGCATATCTTGCTGTGCTGATGTGGACTTAAGGTTTGTTAGGGCGGGGGTTGGGCAACGTATCAACTTTTGTGAATAATTTTAGCGCTCTGTTCTTGATATATTTTTTCACTGAGTTGATTCTTAGATCTCTATGCATGTCTGTTGTTCTAATATAGCAAGGAATCTTAATATATATATATATATTAACAATTAGAATATATGAGCAAAAAAATTTTTTTAAATTTTTATATTTCTATTTAAATATGTATATAAGAGCAGTAATAACTCATTAGAAAGTTTCAATACAAATTACAAAATTAATAAAAAAAATTATAATTTTCTATAAACTTGGGATGTATTTTTATTTTTAAGTTAAGTTAAAATTGCGTTATCTTATTAACTTATTTTGATTTATAAAAAAATAATTAAATTATAATTACTTTATAAATATATTATAAATAGAACGCAATTTTAAATAATTTTTATTTTAATGTCAAAATTTGCATTGACATTTTCGTATTGAATAATATACATTAAACATTAAAATTAATTTATAGAAAAGTTTACTTGATTTAATTGTTATATGTATTTGTATCTTGTTTATAAAAAATATATTTAAATATTCCGTCCTTGAGCTTAAAAAAATTGTTTGTAAAGCAGAACTAGTTTATTAAAATGTTAAAGTCGTTCTTTGTGTGAAAACTGTAATTATAATTCTTTTATAAATTTTAATTTCAAATTTAATTTATAATACAGTCTACAATAGTTATACTTTTGTTGATGAATTGAAGTAGTTGTTAGGAAATGGTGGTAAAAAAAACAAAACAATAATCTAATACAAATTAGTATAACAATTATCTTATAGTAATTAAACAATTAAAATATAGTATAAAAATATAGTAAAGTTTTTTGCTAATATTTTCTATTATTATTATTGGTCAATTTTTATTTAGAAAAGTTCAATACTTAAAACAATAAAAAAAAAAAGAAAATTATTTGTAATATTAAAACCGAATACCTATTTACAGACATATTGCATTAAAATATAAACAACACTGTTAATTTATCACAATTTTGTTTCTTTTAATGCATTATATTATATAAACCAAATAAGAATTATAATTTTTCACGCATAAAATTAGAAATTGGTATATTAAACTATTCTTTTTATATGCGAAAATTATAACCATCATTATAATTTTTTTATAACAAAATTATAACAATTGAATTTATTGTACAATTTGGTATAGATACTCTCCAGAAAATTGTGGCAAAAGACAATTATCTAGTTGAAATTCACATACTAATTATTTAATAGTAACAAAACACTCAATCCTCCATAAGAAATTATAAAGTTGTCATTCAAAAAACTGCAAACGTCTAAACAATTGGAGAAATGCAAACATATTAATATATCACCAAAATATTAAAATAATCATAAACATATTATATCAATAAATAAAACTGATAAATATATTCAAGTAACTTAAACTTGATGAGAATTATATTTTTGTTTTTGTTAAAATACAATTACATGATTTCTATGCAACCTAACCAAATTACGAAATAAATTTTAATTGTATGGTTTTTTTTTATCTAAGAAAAACAATGTAATATACCGTTAAGATATATTTGTATTCATATCTGAAGTTTGAGGAAAGGTTCTGTTAACTGTTATATAGGGACTTAATAATGTTTTTATCACAATAACTTATGAACAAAAATTATTACATTATTTAAAAAATATATATAATTAAATAATATTTTAAAATATTGTAGCTTGAGAAGAATAGAATTTAATTTCGTGGAGTAGTAAAATATCTATAACTATCATACTCCATACCTTTCTGTAACAAATTTGTGAGATGATGAATTTATAAATTGTATAACTTTTAAAACTTAGTACTATTCAATATTTTTATTACTGATATATATGTATGTATATAGGTATGTTTATTTATTAGATTAGTCATTTTAATATTAGTCATAGAGCATTTACGATCAAAACATGAAATTATTTAAATGAAAACTATTATAGGTTTTATGGTCTTAAGTACGAGTATAGTCATGTTAGTGGAGTGTATCTTTTATATGAAAATCATTGAAATCTTTTAGTTTAAACTTTCCTTTTTAATAGTTCGGTTGCAGTTTTGTTAAAAAAATATAAACACCTTTTAAAATTAAATTCAATATGCAAGAATTAATTATGAAAATGTGATTTATAAAGTAAACACAATAATTTAGTAAAAAATGCTGATTAAACATGTTGCATGTAATATCTCGGTAATCTATTAAAATTGTATTATAAAAGTGCAGCTGGCACGTGCCTAATATGGGGCAATATTCAAGAGACATATGAGTAAGTAATAATTCCCGTGATAAATACATGGACAGACAGTAGAAATGGACAGTAGACAGCTAAGCACACCCCAACTAATATGATGTAGAGTTAAAAAAATGTTAAAACAAGTTTAAAGTAAAAAAAGATACAAATTACATGCATAGAAAAAGTTTACTACTTCGTAATATACGAGTATGTAACTGGTCGAAATTATTTTCATTGCATTTGCCTTACTTTATCTTAGAGATACAATGAATACGGTTTACGGCTAGGTTAATGGTAGGTAATGGTTGCTCTCTAATGGAACCCATTGAAATAAATAAATATTTATGATTTGTAAAATGGATAGCAAAACTCGTACGGCCTTGAAATGTATTGTAGTTAAGCTATTGCAAAAATGTAGTTTATATAGCAAATAAATTTTATTTCTAAACTGCATTAATTGTAGCAATTTTTTATAAAAATATTCAATGCAGCAACGCTTTTTTGAGTTTTATATTCATTAAAAAGTATTTTTAAATATATTTAAAAGGATTTTTTTGATATGAAGATTTCTATAAAAAATAATTCAAATAATTTTTTTTTCTGTACATAAATTTCCTATCGAAGCATGGTCCACCGAAATACAAAGACATTTAATAAAATCATAAAGATATTCTTTCGTGCAAATATATGGGCTATGTCTATCCATAATCTGAGAGTAATTAATATAAAACTTATATGATACATTACGTTATAGACGTTATATCTCATACGCATATCAGAGTAACTAATGTAAAACTTATATATAATATAATAGACGTTATAAACGTTAGATGTATGATACGTTTTAGACGTATCAATAATTTCTATTTCAATGTGAAACATACTGACGCCTAGTATGTTAGTATATTTACTATTAAGTTGTTAAAATCACGTCTACTTTTTTTAAAATATATGCAATTTCAAAATGTCTTACAACATGCATCAACACTACCGTTATTATAGGTGAGGTCACACTAATTACTATCACGGCGTTGTTAATAATGCTGGTGCCCAAGAATGCGAATAAATATTACAAGATTAATGTGGAGCAAAATTTAAAAACTAAAAAAAGATATCATAACACTGGAAGTCAGTCGTCTCTTAACCAATGTAGTTGTTTCGTTTGTATTTCTGGACAAATGTATAGAAAGTAATTGTTAAGTTCCAAATATTCTTCCACCATGGCAACTTATGTAGAGTTCATCGAAGCATCGGAGTACCCAACAATTCTCTCGTTGAGTTTCTTTTTTAATATTTGCCTTAAAGTTTGAGCATCTTCGTAAATCATTTGTAACTGCAATAGTTAAAAACCAACACCCAGGAATGCATAGAGAATAGATTCCGAAGAGGGGACCGTGGATTTCAGAATACCTGGAAAAGAGTGAAGTAGATGACTAAAAGGCTTAACATAACAAACAAATCTAAAAGTTTTTCACTTTTAATATATATTGTATAAATTTTTAATATATAAAAGAAAAATTGTATTTTTTATCTAAATTTTTTTTTTTACGCCTAATATGTATGAATACATTAAAGTGGGTCGATTTGTTGGAGAGGAAAATTGTGTGTTCTAAAAAATGTGGTAACTTGAAATTCACCATAGACATATGGATTCTTTGTTGGTTCTATTTATAATAATCTATGGATTCGTGTGCTACTATATGGCTTAAAAACAATAATAGACTATTCTTTATATACATTGTCTATATATATTCTATGTATTTCTATTTTATAATATATTTTCTACTTATTATACATGTGAATTAAAAAATAATTTACTTTTCAGTTAATAGTTTCCTGCATTTTGGCAACATTGAACATTGCCTATGCGCAGCACAGAGACTACACAACCCCAGTACCGATATTAAAACAAATCGATCGCCATAACGATGATGGTTCATACACATATGGTTATGAAGCCGCCGACAAAAGTTTCAAAATTGAAACAAAATATGCTAATGGCGAAGTCTTTGGCAAATATGGTTTCGTAGACGATCAGGGTCAAGTACGTGAAATAGAGTATGGTGCCAGTAAACGAGGTTTTGAACCAGCCGGTATGCAAAATATATTTTTATTTTTAATAGAAAATTTTCTTTACAATTGCTTACAATTTTAGGAAGTGATATTAACGTACCACCTCCAACACTAACCAGTAACAATCCATATCCATTAGGACCAAACGAAATTGATGATGGCCAATATCGTGAAGATCCCGCCGTTTATTATAAAGACCAAAAATTCAATCGACCAATTGCTGCAAGCAAATTTAGTTTAAATAATAATAATAACAATAACTATTATCAACAACCATATCAACAACCCTCTTATGCTCCCCCACCACCACCACAGCCACCACGCCAAGAATACAGACCACAATATTATAATCCACCTCCACCACCACCTCCTCAGCCACGTTATCAACCACAACCCTACCAACAATCGTATCAACAACCCTACCATCAGCCAAATTACAATTCATATAATAATGGTCCCACATTCCATCATCCCGCCATTAAGAATATTGATATTTGGAGTGGTTCATATAGTGTGGACTATACGGGGCGTAAATAGTCGTATTGAAAATTTG
>NC_051847.1:181751737-181765286 GCF_002237135.1 Teleopsis dalmanni
TATTGTATCATAAAATATCAAATATAATATTATATATTACTGTACATATATTAATTATAGATATATTTTCCTTAACGCATATAACGCATTTATATTGCGTTATATGCGCAATATAAACGCATTTAGTGAAATATCTGAGCACTTTAAAATGTATTAAATGCTATTAATCAGTTCGATGTCAATTTGTATAATATATAAACCACCTTACTCTTGTACCCTCTACTACAAAAATTTATCTTTCAGTATATAAGCTAAATAAATTAATTATATATATAATTATATATATCATTGCTATATAATTATATATAGCAATGATATACAACAACTACTTTATATATTCAATTTAAAAAGTACAAAACTTTATAATTCTCTTCTTTTGGATAGAAGAGTACTCTTCCACTTTTGTAATTTCAGCAATAGAAATAATTAACTTCTATATAGTTCTCTTTTCTCTTCTATCCTTCTACTTTAACTTTCAAGTATTTTTCTTTTGTGTCATCACTTTTCAAAATCTTCCCATACACATGATCTGTCAAAATTTCGTATCATCGAGACAAGATCTTACTTACCCGTTCCTGTTTTTGGCATTTTTTTTAGAAGAGATATTAGTCATAATAATTTCCTGTTGAGAAGTGATTAAAAATAGTGTTAATATCTTATTTGAAAGTTTCAGGAACTTCGAAAGACTAAGAGATCTCTTATCTTTGACTTCCTAATTTCCAAAGGAATTCAGCCGATTTGTAATCTATATGAATATATATGTATAAATATATATGACTAGATAATTATGGTTAACAAATTTAATTTTTTATATGTTTGATTGATGTATATGACTATTTTGTATATAATATATAAATTTAATTTTAAGATAAGTTTAAACAATAACCATCAAATAGTTTTAATTGTGCTGTAATATATATTAAACTCAGCTTTACGAATATTAATCTTTGTACATATATGAAGTGTACTAAACCCTATACATAAATCAATATATATAAATATAGAGAAATGTGCTAAAACTTTGATCTGCGACATTATTCATAATGTGCATGAAGTCAAGATCATTCTTCAAAATGAAGGCAACAATTGTATATAAGTTATGTGACTATACAAACATTAACACTGCTTATACAAAAAAAAAATACTCACAATAACAATTTATGCAAGCATATATTTATCTGCAAGACGATCAAATTTTTTAATTCTCATTGCATATACAAACACGACATCAACTACAATCTTAATCCCAATACCCAACAAAAACCCTATATTGACAAACAGGATATGATGACTTCAACATTTATCCCCGACATAAAAAACTAACTGACGAAGAGGCACGTAAAGCAGCTGCACAATTACAAGAAATACTTAGTCTTCTACCGAAAGGAAAAACAGAGTACACGGCTACGAAAACCGTTGCATTAGACGTGACATCACCGGGTCAAGTAAATCCAGAAAATGTGAATATTAATAGTTATGGTGCAACAAATGACTTGGGACCTTTAGAATCACTATCACATACTGAATCTATTACTGCTGCATATGGAGCACCTAACAATAATCAATGGCAAAGTAATCCATCAGATATTTATAGGCAAATGGCAAAGAAACAAACACCTGAAGAAATTTATTTGCAAAACCACCCAAATGAGGGTTACGATTACAAACCGACAGCGCCACCAGCCGAAACTAATGATTATAAATATGATAATTATCATGCTAACACTAAAAATGCATTGCAAGACCTAACGCCCATAATAGCTGCATTAGAAGTAGCGAAGAAAACTGGTGGACCAAATGTAAACACACATTATACAATTGAGAAAAGTGTTGAACGTTTACCGGGCACAACAAGTGGACAGTTTAAGTACTTCTCTAATCCCGTTGTGCAAACCTCAAAATACACTTACTTTAATCCAGCACAACATAATGGCGATGTGAACTACCGTCCAGTATATAATTCTGGACTGAAAGTGAGACGCCATGTAGGGCAACCGACGATGAAAATCAGACGTAACGGTACCATTTTAAATTTAAGAGATTTTGAAATACAGAATCCGTTGGAATTTAATCGCATGTTAAATGTGTGAATGTGAATGTGAATCGTGATTTGTTAATGTCTTAATCCAATCCAAAAATAGTATAATAACTGCATCAAAGCATTTCCTAATGCAAAAGTAACTAGAAGTATTCTAAGTCAAAAGTGATGTTGCAACAGTGCATTTCATTGTTAAAAAAATTTATTTATTTCATTTATAATTAATTTATGCATTTATTTATTTGTCATTTAGTGATATACTCTGTAATGGATTTTAAAATATAATAATAAATACAAATTACTGAAATATAGTATCTCATACGTATATTAATCTCACTTAAGAATTTAATCAAAATTCATCACCAAACTTAATTATTTAGTTTTCAAAGTTTTACACACAAATTTTCACTCTTCAAATTATACACAGTCACCAATTTATGAAACATTTTATGAAATATCTTAAAAACTTTCTTTCTTAAAACAATCCTTAATTTCTGCTTTTGGATACCACAAAATGCATGTAGTTTTAATTTGCTTTTAATTTCCATCTTAACAACTTTTCCCTTGCACTTTAAAGTAAGTAAAATTTTTGGTTATGAAAAATTTTTTATATCTTCATAGTTTTCAAATATTTTTTACTAATACTTTCTTTTTTTCTTTTGCAAACTTTAATTTCACTTTCTTACAGAAGCCTTTTACTAATATGAAAATTTAGTATAGTCATTCTTGTCGGCGTACTTCATGAATAGCCCCCGAATCATCAAGGACTCCACACAACTTTTTGCACATAGATTTTTTCAAGACGTCTGAAAATATACTACAATTTTCTTAAGATAATACGATGAAGAACCAGTAAAGTGATTAACATATGTAGAGGCGACTTATTTTGAAGTACAGTAATCCCTCAATACACAACACACAATGTTGATTACATGATTTTAAATACTCCTTGGCTACATATAAGTATTTATTTTAATAGTTCTGTTTGTGAATTTTTAGTTATAAAAACCTTGTATATTTTTGTTTAAAAATATGATATAGAGAAATACATTAAATAAAATTATATTATGTGTTTTATATAAAAATTTTGTTTAAATTATTTTTAAATGCTACTAAAAGTATGCTATAAAGTCACATGTACAATCATATGTCCCAATCTGAACACAATAATTTTAATTTGGGACAAAGTAATTACTACAGTGAAGGTAAAAATATTTTTGTTCCACTAAAATTATAATTCAAAATGAGCTTTTTTAAATATATAATATATGTGGAAATCAGTCTGTCCGAAGAGGGGGTGTTTTAGCACGTTTACTATATATTAATGTTAGGGAGTAGAACACATCATTCTGAGAACTGAGAAAAATATAATCGTTCCACTAAAATTATAATTCAAAATGAGCTTTTTTAAATATATAATAGATGTGGGAATCAGTCTGTTCGAAGAGGGGGTGTTTTAACACGTTTACTAGCTATTAATATTAGGGAATAGGGCACATCATTCTGAGAACTGAGCAAAATATAATCGTTCCTATAAAATTATAATTCAAAATGAGCTTTTTTATATATATATAATAGACGTGGGAATTAGTTTCTCCGGATAGGAGATGTTTTAATCCGTTTACTATATATTAATGTTAGGGAGTAGGACACATCATTCTAAGGACTTACGGTTTTGATGGTGAATTAAGCCTCCTGGCCTCTACAAAAAAAAAAAAAATTAAATAAAAAAAAGTTGTGTTATAGATGAAACTTAGGCGGTACTGGAGAATTAAAACCTACAGAAGTACAACACTGAATTATAGGAATATCAAAAAAAAAATCTTTTAGTAAATCGCATTAAAATAACTAAGAAAAATAATTATTAATATTAATTAATAATACTTAATAAAAATAAAAAAGAAAATAAAAGTAAAATATAAAAATAAAAAAGGAAAAAATTAAAAAAAAAATTAATTAAAAACAAAGAATAAAAACTAATAATAACAGTCAAACTGAGTATAAAAATTAAGATTACGAATATTGAGGTGACTTTTGTTTGAAGTCGAAATATAAGAGCACAAAATAAAAATTAGTGTGAAACTATTTAAATGGTAAAATTTAATTAATAAGTAATAATTTAATTTAATTAATAAGACTTAGAAGAGTTTTCGAATTAAAAACATCAAAATTTCCACCACAACAGTCTCTATTGATTATATTAAAATCACTATATCCGATAGTCGGTGTGATGTCTTCTAATAATATATTTATATAATATATATATATATTATATATATTATGTATTATATATGTATTATATATATATATATATATATATATATATATATTCTATAGAAAAGCAAAATGAAAGTACATAGCAAGTATAATTATATGTGAACAATTCCTGCTCATATAGTAATAATAAATATATATATATATTAGCTAATAGAGAGTTAATGTTTACTTTAGTTTCTATAACTTTGTATCTGTCTTCTGTCAGATTAACCAGCAATCTGCATGCAATATAAGCTTTACTTAAAATGGTAAAAATGGACCCATGACATATTGGTCTTTCTGTACTTATTTCAACATATATTTGCTGTAGCATTTGATCTAAATAAAATCAAACATATGAAAAATTTTGACTTGATCTACAATATAATCTTATTGATATTACAAAAGATTAATTTAAATTATTTAACCCATATTATTTTCCTTACTATAAATTGTTTTAACTAAGTAAATTGTAATATTAGATAGGTAGGAGTGGCAGCCTTGTATATAAAAAATCCCACTTCATGTCAAATAATGGCCCATTATTACCCTTACTACCGAAATAGCGTTGGCTCGTACATAGACTAAAAAGTCAGTATACGACGACCGCCTAAAAAAGCAACGATTCTTGGGTGATTGGGTGAAGATAAACCAACCTGGCATGCTGTAAATTTGACAAAGTCCCTAATATCGCAAGATGACAGCTTGGACAGACCGGTGACGAAAGGGGCCTGACGATAATAGATCTCCTCCTAACTAATGACACATGAGAGTCAATGCCCATCTCAGTCTCAAAACTACAGCCGCCACAAAAAACGTTATATGGTAGGCCCAGTCTCATAGCTTCCCTATTATCCCCGTCAGCACAGTTACCGCAGATTTATTCAAGAAGTACATATATATTACACTTTTAAAATGTTCTCCATATATTTTCCAAGTGTGAAATGGCAACAACTGAATTTAAAAATTCTGGCAAAAATTTAATTTATTTTCCAAAAAACTTTTTTAATAAAAAACTGAATTGCTTAAAAATTTTTACAAAATAAAAAATATTTAAAACAATTATTAATTTAAATGGAATCATCGACTAGATGATCCTTTGTTACTGTAACTAAAATTTAGTTCAAACTAATAATAACCGAAAGATATATCATGTAATGGCTGCGCATTGCCCTGTGGCAGTGCATAGTCGCGCGCTAGCTGATCTAATAAACTACCGCCACCACCACCGTTGCTTCTGCCTTGTGGTTGATAACGTGGCTGTTGCGGTTGCTGTTGTACGGGGCGCGGTGCTGGTGCTTGTGTTGGACCAAACTGTAAAGGTTCCAAGAGAGGGCGACCACCAGATGCTGGTGCTAAGAAACCTTGTGCACGTGCACTTGAAGGCGCTGGATTAGCGGGAGCTGGAGCATAGACAGGACGTGAAATCCGGACATTAGACGGACCTTCACCAAATGACTGAAAGAATATCAAAAATAATAATATTTCTAAATTAATATACATTTAATTGAAAATCTATTAATACCTGTGATTGTGAATAATCAGCTTCAGGACGTGCTGGACGCTGTAAAGGTGAATATAACACATCTGTAGAACGTTGTGCTCCGGGAACTTGTAATCTAGGTGGTACTGGTGCTGAAGCTTGTGGTGGTGAAGAATATTGTGGTCTACGTGGTGCTGGTATATTTTCAGGTTCTTCCTCTTCTTCATATTGTACGTATTGTGGTTGTGGACGAGGTGCTGGTCTTGGTTGTGGCTGTGGTCGATTGACACGCTATAAAAATAAATTTATTTTATAAAAATTTAATTTTATTGAATCAATTAATCATAGTACATATTGTTTCTGTGGTCTTATGGGTTCATCATCATATTCTGGTGGATCTCTTGTGGTTTCATCTACTAAAGTTGGTGGTGCTACTGTTATACCTTCACCAGATGGCTGGAATCCATATTTATTAGCACCATACTCTACAACACGCACTTTACCAGTCTCATCTACATAACCGTATTTGCCCTTTACTTCACCTGTTGCCAGTTTAGTCTCGATTTTAAATGAACCATCAGCACCTTCATAACCATAAGTATAGGAACCATCTTCATTGTGTCTGCAATGTAATAATTTTAGTGTAATTTTAATAATATCAAATACTGACGCTTCTTCTATCATACTTATTTATTTGCTTTAAAATTGGTACTGGTGTCGGCCGGGCAGAATCTGCCAAATGTCCAGCACTTGGGCGCAGTCTTATAGGTGCAGAACGTGGTGTGTTTTCTTGATAGTCCTGATAGTCTTGTGCTGTTGCTAATGCACACAGGAACATTAGTAGTAATAATTTTTTAAACTATAGAAAAACATATTGGATTATTTATATTTTAACTTATATTTATCTAAATCTTTTTCAATAAAATAAGAAAAAAATATTTCATTAAATTAATTGAAATTGAGGTCTGTGTTGAGTCTAAAAGAGACTATTTAATATAAGAAAATTTGTTTTACTAAACACCTTATTCTTGCTCTTATGTATAAGAAAAGCTATTTACTTATAGACCTAATATTGGACATTTGTGTTTAATTAATTTGTGATTGTAATTAATCTGTGTGTAAAGACTTTTTAAATTTTAGAACAACTAAAGTTCACCTATTCTATTCAAAACTTTTTTTATTAGCATATAACTCTTATAATTCTCATTTTTTTTAATTACGGATATATTCGTATAATTCTTATCTTATTTGATTATAATGTTCTATTTAAAGTATAACATTATAATATTGTTATTGTTATTTTTTAATAATACAGTATATATGGAGAAATAAGTCCGTAATTAGGGCAGTAGAATAATAAAACAGATGTAGGGTGTTCTCGTGTTGTTCATACTTCTTATTGTTGTTGCAAAATTTTCTTTGACTAGGATAAACCCGGTAATTTAATTACCATAGAAAACTGTGGGGTCGGGAGAACCTAGCCATCGTGATGACATAGAAAAAAATTAAATGTATTTTTAGTTGTGACCAACCTATAGTCAATTTGTGTACTAAGCTACGGACGGGGCACTGTATTTCAAAATACGGGGCTTGTATCTGAAATATGTACCGGAATACACAGAAGCTGCACTAATAAAAAAGAAAAGAAATTTATCAATTACTTTATTTATCCTTATTCTTAACCGAGTTCAATGTCTAGTATATTATTTCTTCACTGGCCTTACAGATATAGTGAAGATAGTCCGATTGAATCTGAGTGCAAGATGTACTAATATTTTTTATTATCACACACGTTTAGTAATCTAACTGCTAAATTGTAAAATATTAGATGATATTAAAATATGTCTATGATGTTTTGGCACACTTTTTAACAAAAATTTTCTTTATTAAAAATCAATTTTAATCAATTATTTATTGGCTATTATTATTTATGATTTCTATTTTTCAAGTAACCCCGAAATTCCATCATTATGAAACATTCATGGTTCATTGGCGAGAAAACTGGCCAAGTGATTTTCAAAAGCTCTTCGATAGGACAATTCTTAACATATAAAAACAAATGGTGGTCAGATAATGTATTGTCCACGCTATATAGGGTGGAATCATTAAAACTAAATATATTTATGGCCTGGTATTGTCAATATCGTTTACAATCGTATGACAACTCTTTTTCTGTTGGTCTATTCTGCTCGCTTTTTCTAGATCGTTTCGTTTACGCGTTCGAGTTGTGAGCAGTAAAGGACCGAATTAATTGTTGTTCTAAACAAGACCAACTTGTTGTATACAATTTCCTGTCAATCACAAATAACAATATTCATAATATCATGATGTCATATGACATATGACATATGTATTCCGTCCTGAAAAGTAATATGTAAAAACTTTCTGCATAATTTCGTATAAAGTATAATCAATTAGCCCGCAAAAATTATTATAGAAAGTATAACAATACTGCGATAAGATCAGTAACTGGAAATCTGAAGGAGAGAGAGTACATAGAACTTCATGTTTTTTATTAAAAAAATAAAATTTGATGAAAGCTGGGTGAACTTCTTTCAAAGTTTTAATAATGGTGAAGTTTTAAATATGTGTACTTATCCTATGCATATGTTATCCAGAAACATGTGAAGAATTCAAAAAAATTGATTTTTCTTATCTGGACAAAAGAAAGCACATATAATTTCATATTTTTTTAAAAAAAAAAATAAAATTTTAATAAAGTAGTGTAGACTTCTTTTCATGTTTAAATAAAAGTGAAATTTCAAATATATATACTTATCATAGACTTATCCAGAAATATGTGGAAAACTCAAAATAGTTGATTTGCCTTATATATAGAAATATTTAAAAGGTTTCGATTATATGTACTATCGTAGGTAAATTTAGAAAGATATGAGAAATTCAAAAAATTTGATTTTCTTCATATATAAAGATATTTAAATAAAAGCAAATATATTAAATGCTTTCATAAAACTTTTTTAAACTCCAAACAATTGTACTTGTACGAGAAATTATTTACACACTGCCCCATTGGTACCCGTTTGACTACACCTATGGTATTTATTTTAATGAACTAGACAATAAAATATATTGTTTCCAATTATATTTACCTTGTGGCTCGCTTTATAATTAGAGTTCATTTTGTATAAAAATATACAATATATGAAATAAAAATATACAATATGAACTATAACTGCAAATTAAATGTGAAAAATAAATGTAAGTATCGAAGTAACATTGTGAACTTTAAAAAATGTATTTAATATCTTGCAGTAAATATCATAATCATATAAGAAAGTTTTTTTTTAAACTGTTGATATATATCAAATAATTATATGCAAAAATTGTTTTATTCATTTGAATGCAAATTTGTTGATACAACTTCTCTTGAACTATTTCTCTCCGAACATTAGAAACTTTTCCAATAAATTGCACCGAACAGCGAACAAACTCAACTGGCGAAACTCAAAGCTAAACATGAGACCAACAATGGAAGCCAGTGAAATATGGTTGGCAATATACGATGGAACAAAGGAATTAATGCAAATGCCAAAGTTTTGCCAACAAAGTGGGAAGCACTGATGCACTGGTAACTGCTCTGCTCCTCGTGAAATATATGAAATTTACAATAAGCAAATAAATAAATTGCGAAAATATCAATTTACTATATGAATTAGTTGGGCAACATTGCGTTTCCCACGCAATTTTCAGTTGCACCAAAAGTCTTTGGAAACGCTTGAGTAGTAATTAAAAAGTAAATTTATTATACTCGTATGGTTCGAATGGGTTGAGGGGCCTATAACTTAACTCGCACCAACCGTGCACCGCCATGCAACTGATGGGTTCAATTATATGTAAACGTTCCAACAGAATGAAAATAATTTCGAACAAAAAAAAAATGGTTTCTCATAGTTGACAATGTGTGATATGTTCATGTAGAAATTACATTAAAAATTGCTTCAAAAAAACAAAAACAAATATTTTAATGTGCACTGTATCTTTGCATTTATGTATCTTCTCAGTTGGTTATATGCAACCTAACAGCTTTAAATTCACACGTTGCTTGCAACAGCTGCGATATCTGATGCGCTATGTAAAGATATTGTCGGTAATTTAACAAATTATCAACCTAAAGAGCTGAAGGCAAATTAGCTACTTTTGTAGTAGTGAGTATGTGGATTTTTTTTTGTAATTTTAAATAAATTAATATTAATCTATGTATATGATATTAAAATGCTAAATAATTATTCAATTATCTCGTGAACATAAGAATTGCCTGAAGATGCAAGTATATGAGTACCAACTACAGCTCATCTTAATTTGCTGTACGTTTCTTGTTTTTTTTTTTGTTTTATTCATTGTTTTGAATTTTTTGCATGAATAATAATTGCTAAGTTGTTAGATGAACATTAGAGATTATAAGTTAAAAACAGATACTTTTTTTTAAATTTATTTCATTAAACTGCATAAATCTGTGGCTAAAACGCTTGAAGGCGTGCAGCTTCGAGACAACAATGAAATTACAGTTCATTACTTTCATTGAATTTTTGCAGCACTCCAAGAGATTCACTTTAAAACGGTTTGTTGAGAAATAAGATCCGCAGATATAATGAAAAACTTTGTAATAAATTTTATATATTTTTTCAGCAGCATTTTTATGTACACACTGTGGTATTTAACAACTTAATATATTTTGTACCATGAATGCTATGGAACTTCATTCCACAATTCGCACCAAAACATTTTATAAAAAAAATTTTATTATAAAATTGCAACAGCATTTTTTCCATTATTTTTTTTTTTTGCTACAAAATACGCTAATAAAAATATTAATAATCTTATTAAAGTCTGAGTAGTAGAAGTGCTTTGCATTTTAAATTATTATAGAAAATAATTTATTTATTTATTTATTTATTGTAGTAATACAATAATGCCATTCCTATCCACAGTCCATTTAATAAATTAAAAACCTTTCACTTAAGTCTTGAACTATTAAATGTGTTGAATGTAAAATAGCCAAACAGCCTTGGTACATAGATCTACCAAGACGCCTAGCAACTGCTTGCTCCAGTTTGTAAACTCAAAAATATATAAAAAAATTATAATAATAGTTAATGTTGGCATTTTGACCATTAACCAAAAGCCAAACTTCATTTCATCCACATTTGCATTTACATTTTGAGTAACGCAACTAAATATTTATAATGTTTTGCCTTTGATATTTAAGGTTGACAACTGCAAATGTTAAGTAAAAACATGCATAGTTTTCTCACTACACAATAATCCACTTTTTTTCTGCATTTAGTTAATATTGCAAAAAAAATGCTGATGAAGCAATTTTCATTATAAAATATTTATTAGAAACCAAGTACAGTAAATATTTCATATATCCCGTATTATAGCATACTGTATTAGTTATAGTTTTATTTATCATTCAGTCTTGTCTTGAAGCATAACTAATGAAAAGGCATATTCATAGAGCCATTCGATACATTACAAGCGGTTTCACGCACTTAAGCTCCTCTTAATTTCAACACACTATTCACAACTAACACTATTAGAATAAGACAAAATATATGAGATACTGTCTCCCAGCCGAGCAAATTTTTTGATCTACTAGCAGAGCCTAACTGAACAGAAGATATTTCGAATAAAAGTCAAAATATCAATTGTTAAGAACATCTTAACATCACACATACTTTAGCGCCATCAACCTCTTCCTGATACAGATCAAAGCCACAAAAAGTGTCATCCGCTTCCAGAAACAGTCAATATTCAGTTTTCTTAAACCAATCCATCTTGTTGATATATTAAAGGCAGACCTGATGATTCGTCATATAACTTGCCAACAATGCACCAGACATGCAAAATGTTATAAAGAGTATTATCGGGAGAAGTCAACATTGAGTATTCTTCGACAAACCCATCTTTTAAAAAATATAACGCAAGCCATGATTACCTGTTATAACGCCAACAGGTAATCATGGCGCCAACAATATCTTAGCTCAACGTTTCTCATTAAAACCTCAGTCTTAATGAGGAAGTATGTACTCATCTACAATTCCATATAGTTCTACTGAACCAGTTCCTTTGGCTAGCAGTGTTAACTAGACTGTCGCGTAAATAGCACCTATTTTCGGTTGGAACTTACTTATGTCTCATACCTCTGATACCTAATTGTGGATTAACTTATTTCACAATAGAGCTACAATCAAAGGAAGCTCTATAGCTGATCTAGTTCTTGAGTCATTGTTTGCGGTCTCATTGTCACTATTTCTTGTTTGACTAAGCAACAATCACGGCACCACTCAGTTTTTGCTTTAATTACTGCATTATGCGATATTGCAGCAGTTTACCAAAATTCTACAGAAAAAAGAAATCTTATCTCAGCAAAGCAAAATTCTGTTTTTGCTTGGTAGTCGATACGGTATACAATAGAAGTCTTAAGTTGACTTCTCCCGAAGAGAACGTCAACAAAGATATGACCTCTGACCGATGTGGGTACCATTTGAGTCTTTAGTATGATTAACGCCAGCGCTGACGTCGATAGTTCAAAACATAGTGAAATTCTGTATATTTAAAATACACTTTAATACTATTGATTACTTTTAAGTAACAAACTATTAACATTAAATTTAAAAACATTTTAAAAAATATTATTACTTAAGCAATTGTAGCAGCTGATTACATTAATCCATCAATCATTAATTACATTAATGTATGCAAAATGATATATGTACAAGCAAACATGTATGTTATTATTATGTCAGATAGAGTATTCTACTCGTAGGAATTTGGCCTTACTTTCAAAAAATGAATTTTAATTATAATCGGTTATTAGTTTATTAACCAGTTTAATGCAATAATTACCTAAAAATATTTTGAAACTAAATTACAAAAAGAAGAAGAATAAATTCATTATAGATATAGGTAGTAATGAACAGATACATTTATGGATTACCAAATAATGTGTATTAACGTATTTTGCTTGTAGTACAAAACAATAGTAATTTAATACCGAGTATATATCTCCAAGTCACTTCTACTCTTGTTAGAGTTACATTAGGTATAGAACAACTGATGTTAAAGATATTATCGTGAAATTTGTATGTTATATCTAGTAATTCTGCTATTATTCGATACGTAATCTGTTGTGTAACATAGTTTTACCATACTATGTTCCTCAAGTCCTCAAATCATATTTTTGTAGTAAAATAGTGCTATATTCAGGAAACGACAAACAGAGAGATTTTAAAATTTCCAACCATTTACAATTCTATGTGACGAAAATTTTTTAAAATCTTCAAAACCATTTTAGCATAATCAATAATAAGCGTGGTATTATTACTATAACACTTTCTACGCAGAGAATAAACACAAAATTGGATTGGAATTTAGTATTACTCCAATGATATTACCGCTCAGTTTTTGATCGATCTAACACTTTCTACGCAGAGAACAAACACAAAATTGGATATTTGGTATTACTCCAACGATATTACCTATCGATTGTTGATCGATCTCTCAGCCCAGTAAACTCCTGCTCCATTTCAAAGCCGGACTGTCATTGTGAATACAAATAAAAGTATTATCCGAAACAAACTCCAGTTTCTATTTCCTTAAGCAGACCTAATTTGATGAGATGATAACACAGACCATGTTGATTAGTCAAATAACCTATCAATAACCTCAATTTTGTTCTAATGAGGATAATAATAGGAAGATATATTATATATATACCTATATATATATATATATATATATATATATAT
>NC_051847.1:181765386-181788470 GCF_002237135.1 Teleopsis dalmanni
ACAGCTTATATATTCAGAATATTGTTCTGTTGATAATCCTTTCATTATTTCAGTTTTATTGAAAATAATTTGCAATGTCCCAATGTTTAATTTTCAAAAAATAATGCTTGGTATGCTATATTTGGCGGCTCATTTAACTCGTAGAAGGAATCTACTCAGAGAAATCTTTGCGGTAGATATCTTGCTAATCTGCAGAGAGGCAGACCATGCTTGTTTTATAGAAATGTCGTAGATGAGAAGACTAAGCGATGAACAGCCTACCTAAACGACTTCGTTTTGCAGTTGAAAACGGTGAAGAAATTTATTAAGTGGGGTCAGAACCGAATATCAGATATAGTACCGATAATAATGGTGTTTGTAAACAAATATATTTGTAATGCAATACTTCGTATTTCAAGTATGATATGTGTATACTGTAGAAAATGTGTTGCTGCCTATTGGTTACGTTAACGCTTATATTGTTACAATTAGTTTAAATCCTGTAGTAGTTTTCAATTTAATGTTTCCAAGAGTTATAAGCAAGTTTGTTTTTGTCAGTGCAACAAAATTCCTTATATGTGCACACTACACTTTAGTTAACCAGTATAAAACTTATATGATTAAAGCAATTAATTTTAAAATCTTATTATTTAATCCGTAATTTGTTATTGTTGCTTGAGCATTTGGCACAATCTTCTCTAGTGGCGGGCTCTTATCCACTCTACTGTTCACTGTTTCACAACATGATTACGTATCTTTCTTAGCATAAATGGCAAACATTTGCAAATTAGTAGCAAACCAATTTTATTATATACATTTATTGTGTGGTTGTATTTACTATTGTTGTTGTTGTATTAGTATTACTATTTAAGCTGGTAAGTTTAATCCAAAGTCTAAACATTTATTTGCAACTCATACCTGCATATGTTTATCCACATGGTGCTCAGGTGAAGGAAGTTTGTGCCACAGCAACTTAAAGTGTGGCAATTTAAAGAAAAAAAATTATTTAAATAAAGTAGCGAATATCTTTTAAATTGAAGCCATGACTTGTATCTACTTCAACAATAAAATTATATAAGAAAAGAATTTTAGATTCAAAGCTTTTGCTGCATTTGACTTTTTGTTGCTATTCTTTTTGTTGTTTGAGTTGTTGTTGCTGCAACTTTTTTCGCTACATTGTTGCAGCAACAATTTTGCAAATCATGTTTTTCTTCAATTTTGAAATCGTGAAAGTCTTTGATTAGCCAAAAGTGTTTACTAAGCAAAATTAATTAAAAACGTGTGCCAAATTCAGTTTTTAGTTCAACCGATTTCTGCTAGCACCAGCAGATTGTGCACCTTTCATGTTAGATTTAATTTATCAATAAAATTCACTTAATTTAATATAATTAATATTTAAAAAAAAATCTCTTAATTACAAGCATTTAAGCTAAATACTGAAAAACAATCAAATCACGTCGTTTTTTTTTTAAATTGTGTAGTTTTTATTCGTATTATTTAAAAATTGAAAGTATCTTTTTTTGTTACATATTTATTTAAGCAAACACCCGCAAAGCACGATGACTTTATAATACTCTTACATTTACTTCATTTTGTATAAACGTTTTTAGCAATATCAATAAAAAATGTATTTTATTTGAATATGAATGCTGAAAAGGTAAAAATGATGAACTCACTTTGCTCTTTTATGCTTTCTCTAAAATATTATGTATTAAAAATCTCTACAAAGAAATTTTGTACCAAAATATTTAATCATAATTTAGTTTTCGATGAAGTTTTTTTCACAAAAATTAAAGTTATATCATCATAGGTATAATAATAGGTACTTATAGGTATGTCTTAAACCAAGTGCTTTGGTATAGTCATTATATGAAGTTTTTCTTTAGCTTTGTTTATTTTTTTCAAAGAGGTACCTAACTATTTAACTTCCTTTGACTAAGTAAACATTTCATCAAAATAATCACTGTGTCTTCCAAATAATATTACAACTATAGCTCAATAATTATTATCTTAAAAGTAAGCTAAGACTTGCATAATAATTTATTAATAAGAATTTTTTATAAATATATGTATAAATAAATACCTCAAAAGTCATATCAAAATATAGTTACAAACCAAATGTCAGCAACTCTACAAAGATTACTACCTTCTTGTGTAATACAAAGTCCATCTTCTTCTAAGATGTGAATAACTATGCACCCTCTTTCAGTAAATGTTAATCCTTAGGTTATATAGTTTTGTCATAATAATCTTCAAAAGATGCAATGACGTGATGACATAGTTCCCAACCCCCTCAAAAATTTAGTTACATACCTAGTTGCTTGTTATCGTCTGTTGTATATCGAAAGTCAACAGTTATTAGAAAGCGTAAACTAGCGGATACTAGATTAAGAATTCAATTTAAGAATAGTCCAGCTTTTTTAATGAAATAAGAAGTTAATAAAAATTACATGAAATGCCATTAACCTTTATTTACATAGGTGCAATTTACAATAAATCACACACTATATACTAGTGTGTATTTTGCTAGATAGATATACTCACTTGAACTTTGCACTTAACTATCAGAACCATAAAATATGTATCCCAGCTAATAGTCGAATATCAAAGCGAGGCATACAATTCTCAAGACATTGATTAGGGGCTATCTTCATAAACTGAATATAATTGTCCAAAATAATTAGGTAATGATTCTAAGCGTTTCAAGTCAAATTAAAATTTCTGATCACTAAAAGTCGACAAACATGCCAAAAAAAAGAGCAGCTGTTATGTTTTTAGGATCGAGACCATTTTATGGAAAGAGATAATTTGCTTTTATTCATTTAAAGAGATGAGAAAAAAAAACTAAAGGCAATGCTAGGACAATCTGGTAGGGTTTTCGGAATCAAAATCACTTACAGTGAATCTTTCAACCTAAAACCATTCAAGAATTATATACTTAATAATAATGATATATATTTATCAAAAAACCAATTTAAAATTAATAATTTTATCAACTTACTTACTGCTGCCCTTGTCTCCCAGTGGAGCATAGGGCTTCAATGCTTAATCTTAATCTACTAGTTTAGGGAAATTATTGAAATACTTTTTTTTTGAAAATTTGTGTTCATTACTTAAATTAATTATTCACTTTTACTTTTAACTACTTTAGAATGCAATTTTCTCACTATGATAAAGTAGATTAATAAAGTTCTTATACACTAAACGTTTTTTAAATGTGTGGAAGTTTTAAACCTATAGATAAGTTAGATTAGAGTGACGGCATTGTGTACCAAGAAAAAACACTTGAGTTCAAATTATGGATCACAGCGTTGGTTCGTTCATAAACAAGGTGATCAGTATACGATCAACGTCGAAAAAGCAACGACTCCCCCATTAGGTGAAGGTAACAACCTATATACAACCTATATAAACCTACTGCATCTTAAATATTTGTAAGTCTACAACTTGAATTAAAAATATTAATAAATAATATTTATTATTTGTTTTCTGGAAGTATTATCAAACAAACTTTGTGAAATCAACCTTATTACCATTATTTTTATATATTATATCTTTGATTAACCATATGTGCTGCTACAAGCAATTTGATCATAAGCTGAAATTAGTAATTAATAAAATCTTAAAGTAAGCCTATATAAAGCAAACTAACTCTATCATAAATCAACAAAATCTTATAACGACACCCACAAACTTAGTTCAATTTGGTTTGTATTGTGTAAACATAAATTTTAATCAAAGTGTCTCTTTTATGTTTTTTTTCTCGCATATTAGATAGATGCGTTCATCCGTTGACAAAGTACAAGTATCTTATAGTTTTTAAATAAAGAAGCCACACACCTACGCAATTAGTTACTTGATCGCTTAATTGTTCAGTATATCTAAATTAGGTAATAAACTAATTAGACAAAAGTTTTGATTGAAAAATATATGTAAACAAAAATTCTTTACAAAATTTTAACATTTTAAATATTTTTGTTTCTAAGCTTTATTGGCATAAATAATATTATTCATATTATTATATAGGAATTTATTACAATTAAGTAATTCAGGTTATATACAACAGTAGATACTTTTTAACTTCGGTGTAAGAAACTATTGAAGATTGAGATAAAATATTAATTTTTTAAATATTAATATATTCTCTCTAATAATTATTATTTTTATATTAGCATATAAAGATTCTAAGTTAAGCAATTATTTACAAATATAGTCTCTGAAAACCAATCTTATGAAAACAGTTGCAAAATAAATTTCAGAACTGAATAGAATAGATTTTAAATAATGAAAATTTTTGTTTCCCATTTAACTTTCTTTTACTTACTTAAATCTTCCATTAATTTGACTTTCAATATTAGGTCCCACCCAGCAAAATTAATTGGCAGCTTTTATTAAAAACATAAAACTCATCTACTCAGCTACGTTTCAAAAGTAGAATGAAAGTACACAGTTTTGTGGCTGTTCGCATTATCAAAAAATAAAAACATAAAAAAAAATATGTTGTAGGCCAGTAACATCAGTTGCTTTCAATTAAGTATCGAGTAAATGTACACTTCTAATGTGAGAAAATTTTTAATTATTTTCACTCGCAACTTCAAGATATGAAATCACAATTAAATCTAATTGTGCATTAAATTTTCATGCACTACATAATGCTGACAGCAGTATGAGTTCCGTACAATCTAATAAACACTTAGACTAAGTGAACAGAAAAAACTTATGTTATGTTTATGTTAATATATATGTATATATAACACTAAGAAAATAAAAAATAAAATAAAATTAATTAAATTAAAACTAAATTTAAAAATTGTAAATAAGACGCGATAAAGAAAGTACTCATGACCGATTATAGGTTACAATTATTTGCTAAATAATCTTTAAGGTTTTTAATCTATAATTTTATATAATTGATTTAATGTGCTTACATTTAACGGTTCTCAACCAAGAAACGCATCTATAGTAAAAGAGAAAAATATTGCTTCTAAGCCGACTAAAAAAAATCTCAAAACTTTAAATTGAAATAATTTTTTATATAGAAAACTTATAGAAAATCAAAAACATTCGTTGTGTAGAAAATCACAATAATTTCATACTTTAGCGAAGTACCTACCACGGCCTAAGTAAACGTAGCTCTAGTGAGTGCAAAGTATCTTCAGCTGCTGCCAAAGCACCGTTTTATTTCCCCAACTACTTTATTCTGTTTCACTTCTAATCTGTCTTTCTATTTTTTTTTGCTAAGTATCTAACAGCAGCATCTGAGCTAAGAACCGTTAAAGTACAAAGTTGAGTTAAGCTTTAATAGGGGTGCTTAGGCGTTAATGAACTTGCATCAAAACAAAGTTGAAATATGAAATAGAATAATGAGCAAGTCACTTCGTAGATAGTTTTGTTTCTGTGTTGTGTGAAATAATAGCTAACAACTTGCTTAGTTAAGAAAGGCAACAATGGCACAGCAGCTGAAACCTTGACAAGAGCAGAATATGTACATAGACTGGAAAGGTTGGCGGATGAAAGAATTAATGCTAAGTCAAATTAAAGTGGAAACATTACATGAATAATTGAAAAAAGCGTTATAATTATTATCATTAAGATTCTTGACATTTTGAAGAAGTAGACTTATTTTCCGGTACAATTTGTAGCTACTATAGACACAACAATTGGCATTTTAAAAATTAACACTTAGAAAAATATTTCCTTGAATCCGTAAATAGTTTATTTTAGATTCAGTTTGCTATATAGGTACATTTATATTAAAACCAAGAGCAGGCTTCCTATTTTTGGGGTGTTCCAATTTGACAATGGGCAATTTGAAGTTGAGCATTCTGAGCAATTTTTTCCACTATACTATATGCTATATGAAAAATGGAAAAAACTGCTCAGAATGGGGACTTCACCTACATACGTCACCAAATCGGGGTGCCTCAGAAATAAAATTCTTGCCAAAATAAGAGTTTATACATGTCATTTAAGTACGTTTTATACTGTAGATGGTTTTAAAATTTAGAATTGATGCTTGAAATTAATATAATCAAGCATCTACTTCATATATTGTCTTCACCAAAACATTTTCTAAGGAAAATACTTTTAAAGATGTTTATCAAATATCTAAATAACTTGTTCTTTTATATTACAATTCAATTAAGAAGGATCGGATAGAAGGAAGCATTACAATTCAATTAAGAAGAATCAGATAGAAGGAAACCGAAAGTATGTCCTCGTATATCACAAATCACTGCAGTTGATGTAATGTTTGTAAGTCGACTTCCGAAATAAAAATTGAATAGTTTTTAGTTGGAAGGCTGGAACACATTTGTCGATATTACTGAGTATGAAACTAAGTCCCAACTATGTTACTATAATAACTTAAATAGTTATCAAATATCTAAAGAAGATATTGTTCTTATTGATAATCACTTTTCATGAAGGCTTTCAAAGAGAGAAATGAATGGTTAGTGATGTTTAACACGGACTGGTTGTTACATCTATTGTTGTTTTCAAAATTACAGGAGTGAAAAATATAGCATACTAGGTGACCCCGCGAACTTCGTACCGCGTAACAGTCAATAAATGTTATACTAAATTATAGGTAAACTAAATTTAGAAATTTATTAAAGTAATAAAATGAATACAAAAAATTTATTGTATTCAATAGTTTATTAGGATATTGATATATAATTAATTATTTTAATAGTCTGTCAGCAAGAACCTATGGGTTGCACTCCGATTGATTCTCTTCAATAAAAAACCTTGTGATATACGATATTTTTTGTTTTTTTATTAGGCGCAAGAACAAATAAAGCAGATGGTTTGCCTACACGTGAACATGCCACGTACAATTGACCATGAGAAAAGCATGCATTTTCTAGATTCAGACCACAAACACTAAAGGATTGGCCTTGTGATTTATTTATAGTCATAGCGAATGCAATCCGTATAGGAAATTGAATTCGTTTAAACTCAAAGGGCATATCGATTGAGATCATTGGAATCCTCGGAATGAGAACTTCATCACTTTTGAATTTTCCTTTGAGTATCATTGAATCACATTGGCCATCAGTTTTGTTATCACTAAACGCGTTCCATTGCATAGTTTTGGTTGGTTTAGATTTCGAAGCATAATGATTACCGAACCAATCTTTAATTGTAAATTGTGCGGTGGTAAGCCAGGCACATCCAAGGAGATCAAAAATTCAATTGGATAGTTGGTAGCTTCTTCTTCGTTTGTTACACAGTCAATAGATTTGAATGTATGCAGAGTACCAACGATTTGATTTTGAATTACAAAGTTTAAGTCATTCACATCTTTGTTCTTAGCTGCCAAAATTGCTCGCTCACTCAACCATTTTTTGTTTTTATGATTATCAATGATCGGAAATACTTCATTGATGAGTTCGTCTTTTGATGAAACGAAATTGCAAAAATTTGAAAGAAATGCAATTAATCCGGTCGATTCTTCAACAGCTACACGGCCATTACCGATTAACAGCAATTGCTTGGAGAACTCTTCAGCAGATGTATCGTTTACCAATACAACTCTCATGTTTGTTACCAGTGAAGTTTCTTCACATAGCGCCAAAGATTTGATGATTTAAGGCAAGCATTTATTTCGTCGGCAGCAGTCGATTTTGGAATGACTGGGAGTGTTTGGCGAAAATCGCCAGACAGTAAAATCATTGCGCCTCCAAAACATCTCGAGTCATTGCGATGATCTTTCAATGTTCTGTCAAGTGCTTCTAATGCGCGTTTGTGCGCCATTGTGCATTCGTCCCAGATGATGATTTTAGATGCTACTGAAACTTTAGCCATTGCAGAATGCTTCGCAATATTACATATCGGTTGCTCGGTAGTTTGAAGGTTTAACGGCAATTTTAACGCTGAATGAGCCGTACGGCATCCTTCTAACAATGTAGCCGCTATTCCAGAAGAAGCAACTGCTACCGCAATGTCGGAACATCGCACGAACAGTATCCAAAATTAATGACATGAGGAATGTTTTACCAGTCCCACCGGGGGCGTCCAGGAAAAAAAAGCCACCATTTTCTTCATCAATCGCTTTCATTAATGTTAAACTTCCTTCTGTTGCGGATTCAATAGAGGTACATTAGTTTGAACTGGTTGATCTAATTCATGTCGATCATATTCACGTTCACGTTCCAATTCTCGATTAAATGCGTTATTTATTCCACGATCAGGAGCTGGTATTCCTAATCTGACCAACAAACTACCGCAGGTATGGTAACATATGTCTTCGATCAAGAGCAAAGCCTGATTATGCATTTCATCATTCACCTCAAGATCGGGATTTCTTGAACTGATACGAATTCTATGTAAAATGTCTTCTGACATGTTATCCTTATATTTGTTCCACAGGTCACGTGGATTCGATGGTATATTGATAACAATATTTATTTATTATTTTTGAATTTATTATATTTGAAATTTCAAATATTTGAAATATTTGAAAAAAAAAATTTAAAAAGAAATCAATATCACTCAAACTTTCGAACTGTCAACAGTTTGAAACAGCATTTACAAATTTATTATTTTTGCTGAAATTAGTGGATTTTTCCAATATTTTATAATGTATTCTGCTATTCGGAGCGGAGACGATTCCAACAAATCAAAGATAATTAAAATCGGTTCAGCCGTTCTTGAGTTATGAGTGGTGTAACTAACACGACTTTCTTTTATGTATATAGATTAATGAGTTAATTCGCCGTGTGAATTCAAATCAAGACAGAACCACGTTATTTTAAAAGCTTTTTTGGATGTTCTTTCATCTATATCTAATTTTTTATTTGCTCTCATATTAAAAGGCTATCATCGATGGGAGTAATCATAATAAGAGAGTTAATAATAAGTAGATTTGTCACTTAGTTTCAATTCTGCCCAAAACTTAATTTATTTAATAGTTTGTTGTTTGAACCAATATATAATTAATTTTACAAATAGTAGCCCGTAGGTGATGCTGTAAATAAGTGAATGCTTAAGATAGATTATAATGCTTTTATATTAATTAAATTAATATATTCGTGAAACATTTTTTAGATCTGCACATTCTCTTCACACTCTTCCATTTCTTCTCTCATGAACATACTTCACGAACTTCACTACTTCATAGTGCTTATCCTTTTTTAAACCAAAAAAAGAAACGGTTATCCTTTTTCGATCTTAGTTAAGCACATGTCCATAAAATTATGTATTAAATACAGCCGAAATAATATTATGTGTATTCACATTATTTAATGGAGATTTGTATTTCTTATTTTCACATTTTTTTATGCTCACTCAGCTGATTTATTTCATATTTTTATGAAGATACATTTATTGAGATATGTATATTTGATAGGTCTTAAACTTGAAGGAACACTGCTACTTCATTGTAACAAGTTTGTAGGGAATGAAGCAGGCATTTTGAAATTTCAATATTAAACCTAGTACTAACATTTATTTTAAAAAAATTTACATAGAACTTAACATAAACAATTTTTTGGTAATATCAAAACTTTGTGAAACATAGTTTATATATACAATTGTTAGTGTTGTTGTAGTTTCTGGAGTTAGTGCTATTGTGCATTTTTGCTCTTTTATGGCCGGGGGCTTATCCCTGCCCCACACTTAGCTTTAACTATACTGGAATTCATATCGTTTATTTATCGTTTAACTGACCGTTTAACTGACCGTAGGTCAGCATCTCTTCTTTTGGGTTCTGAGGTGGGCTTGAGGTTTGTTATGGCGGAGTTGGGCAGCATATCAACTTTTATGAATAATTTTAACGCTCTGGCCGTGATATATTTATTCACTGAGTCAATCCTTAGATCTCTGTACAGTAAAAGCTTTGGCGTTTATATTTTTGATTTTTTTTTTATATTATTGTTGAATTGATTGAATGAAAAGAATATATATATATAAGTTAGAAAAATCTGTTTTTTTTTGTAATAGATAAATGTTAAATTTAATTAATTGAAGACACAAAAATATATTAAGTACAAATCACTCAAATCATTTTGTATCTCTCTATCTTAATAATGTTATAATATACATATTATAACATTTTTTATTGTCGTGAAA
Source organism: Teleopsis dalmanni (assembly GCF_002237135.1). Lineage (NCBI taxonomy): Eukaryota > Metazoa > Arthropoda > Insecta > Diptera > Diopsidae > Teleopsis > Teleopsis dalmanni. The sequence continues at coordinate 181,775,440 of NC_051847.1, forward strand.
TTTTAAATTTTTAATTGGCCAATTAACATTGCCCCATTAAGAAAGTAATAAAACTTAAAATAGCTGACTGCATCTGAAACTTTAGTTTTGCCTACGAAAATGCAGGAAAACTCACTAATTTTCATAATCGGAATTTTCATAGCAAATTTAACAAATTATAGCATTTGCATAACACTTAAATTTCTGTACCAGCAAGTCTCGGTGTCCCGCTACTACTTGCATATGTTTATCTATAAACATTCCAACCTAAAAAAAGAAATATAAGGAAAAAAGTATTTAAATATTTTCAAAATATTTATTTACATAATAAAAACAGTAAATAAGTTACTTACTTCCCGCTTGAAGCCAAATATTTTGAAGTGAGCTTGATTTGGTTCCGCGTATGCATCTTGTTATAGAAGTAATTTCCAGACCACGTACTCCACATATCCACTTGAAATGGACTACGTGAACCTGTTGTTGTTGGTTTTCTCAGTTTCTTTTTTTTTTTTTGTTTTTTGTTTATTGCTACTGCCACCAAGTGCTTAAGTAACTTTTCTAAGCTGAGCTTAAACAATTTTTGTATTTTGTATTTTGTATTTTGAGTGTGTGATAAAGATCAGAGTAACTGTAGTCGTGTTAACAAGCCAAAATAAATAAAAACAAAACCAAAACCAAAAATGTATAAAAAATGGAAAAAATAAAAATTGTATCTTTTCAGCTACTTAAAGCACCGACTGCGCACAGTACTTCGTTTCATGCCTAAAAGGTTAGCAATACTTTTTGAATCTAAAGCAGCGACATAAATTGTTTACTTGCAGTTGATAAGTACCAAATATTTTCTAAATTTTTATGTTTTTATCTGATTTTTCTTTTTATGTACACAACATCTTTTGTGGTTTTGAATGATTAGTGCTTCTGCCATTAGTGTTTAGCTTATAATTTATTTTTTAAATTAACTTCTTTGCTGCAAAAGGTCATTTATCTCTGATTAGCTCTGATTGCCATGACTGAGGTTCCATTTGGGTCGAATATTTTGATATAAATAATTTAAAAAATTTCAAATTATATACATTATTAAAAGACATATGAAATATTTTATTTCAATTAATACTGTATAAAGAATTAATATTTTTGCAAGGTCACATAATTCTTATTATAACTTAAATTAGTTAAATTTTTTATTAAAAATGAGATATTATTGATTCAACCAAGCATTAAAAACAATTTATTCGTTACAGTTGTTTTGCAGCTTATGTTCCAATTTTCTAACCATAATTATATGTTTAAGAAAATAACAAAATCTTGATTTTAGACAGTCAAAGTCTATAAAAACTAAAAACATTTTTAAATATTGAAACCATCAACAGAGGTTCTCATATTTATTCCAAATTTTTTAGTGCAGTTAGCTAACACTCTTACCACTTTTTAATTTTAAATTATAGTCCTCAAAATTTTTTATATTTTTACCATATTGGTGCTGTTAGATGGCAGCTTACCTTTCATTTATATGACTTAGTGATCAAATAATAAGGTTTTTTCAAGATTTAAATTGTATACAGCTTTTAAAAAATTTATTACTTCTAAATTTATTGCTCCCCGAACTACAATAAACTTATGCCAAAATTTTTTTTTGTTTTTATAACAATCACTAAAGTTTAGAATATCAGAATGGCTATACTCATTCTCATCGTATATCGAATGAGTATTTCCCCATTGTGGTTTTTTGAGCTAAGGAAATGCCATAAGTCACACAGTATAGTATATATACCAGTATTTAGGCTATATCAAAATTCGACTACATACGTTTGAGTATGACTAAAGAATTTACTCAATAACTTATATGAATTCAATTTAGAATAAGAGTTCATATGCAGTCTAACATTTTCAATGTATGACTTAATTCCGTCAATTAATAATATAAGTATTGAGCATTTTTTATATATATTTTCATTATTGTATATATGCACACACAGATGTTTATGCCGCTTTAAACCAAATGACATTTGAGATGTTTCAACCAGCAATGAGATGACTAGCTCAGATCTATATGCTCACCTTAGATAAGTAAACTTACTTGTAATATTAATTAAAAAACCTCTTGTTAGTCAATATGACTAATTTAAACTCTACATTTGTTTAAATATAATAAAAACTGTATACTATATATATAATTATATAAGGAACTATACAGTTCAGAGATACTGACTATATTATTAGCGTACCTATGCATCACTAAGCATTAATAGCAAAAAAGAAAAACATATGTATATGGTGTAATTTCATACCTTTAAAAAAATGGAACACTTCCTAACTGTATACTGAACTCAAAGAAGTACGTCTAAGTAAGTGTGATATTAATATTGATTAATAATTTAATAAAACCTTTTACTATTTGTAACTCACAGTTCTCAATTATGATTCTTGTCACTATACAAATATGTATTTATTGACATAAATTACTTCGATCTCTCTTTTTTAAAAATGGGCTTATAGTGTCCACAGTGTCCACAATACTTATCTCAATTTAAGTAAGTTTCAAGGTTTAGAGAATTTTATTACATATATAAAAGTAACTTTTTTATTTAATAGAAACTAGTATATTTCAAAAAGAGATTTTTCGAACAGTAGCGAACTACAACAACAAAAATTAATTTTATATTATTTTAATTAATCGAATTTTTGGCTAACCATACAGCTGTTTCAAGTATTGTGAAATACCCATCATCAGTGGTCTTGCAAATAATTCTTGTGTTTTAAATTATTCGTAAATAATTTTTTGAGACTGCAAGTACCAGAATTCGAACTCGTGTCCTCCCAAAAGGACACATATCAAAAGGAAATCATAAAATCGAACGGGTCGTTGAATTTCTTTATAACATTTAAGGAGTTTGTATCCATATTGTGATTATTTTAAGTTAAGATCTAGTAACGAAAAGATTTCAACATACAATGATGTTGTGAGTGAAGTTTGAATTTATAAAAATCTGAGTTTTGATATAGTTTTCCAGCATGTTCACGATTTGGTGCTAAGTAAGCAGCTGTGAGTATGCCTAATATATATGTTATATACACTAGTAAAATCTATTAGTAGTTTCTATTAATTACTTTATTTCTACACTTAAGTGATGTTAAATGAAGAATGACATCCTCAGGGACATTAAGATTGATCCTATCAAAAAATATATAAAGGATAAAGCCCTGAAATTATTAAGGAAAACTGACAGACTTACCAACACTACGTTAACAAATCTCAAAATGGTTACAGGCTCCTCTTGGAGGTATGCAGATCTGAGGTCAATTATTGCTTAGTCTGATGAAGTGATAAACAATAATCTAGTCAAGGTGTAAAGAGGGGTTTTGAAAATACCTCGAGTTAAAAAAGAGTATAAGTACTTAAGTGCACTAGCTCAAAACAGCTTCAACATAATTGTAAATGAAATGTTTGTTTTTATTACAAATATAAGTTAAACTTTTACTAGGCAGGAAATTCCATTTACATTAATAGACGTAGTTGGGCATAAAAATTACAAAACAGCATTGCAATTTTTTATTTAAACTTAAGGCTAAAGTTTTTTATATACGAGTATTATATTTGAAATGAAATTTAACTGAAATATCTCTTCTTCATTTAATTTGATGACATTTTCATAACATTTAATCGGTTGGTATTCGCAACATAATTTCAACACTTTTGCTTGGAAGTGCAATTCTTTATAGCCAATAGGCATTTTTAGTGTCCACAGTATATTTTCTTTTGTCTTTTACATTTTTACTTTTACAGTAAAAATTCGTGAATATTGTGTTTCTCCAAAGGCACGCGTTTCTCTATTCAAGACATCTCATATGATTTTAGGTAACAAACACTCCATTCAAGTTGATCAGTTATAGAAACGATAAACCTTTTGAAGTTTTTGTTAATTTATTTTTTGACTTCAGACTGTTAATCTCTAAGATATGCAAATTGAGTAATTTAAGCTTTTGCTGCTTCTTTTTAATTTATACTTTTATGGAATTATCTGTTGAATAAAATAAGATTTATTTGCTTCTTGTCAAATATCTTGTTTTCTCTTTTTTTTGGGACTTCAAAAAGTTGTGAACTTTTCTTTCAATGAAAGGGAGAACAAATAATTTTCAACTGTAATTTCTACACGTTTTTGGACGACTATCTTGTCCGCCAATTTGCATAATAAATTGATAGAGTCCAAAATATCTGTGTATTTTTTTTTTTTTTGTAGTTACGATTTATTAAAACGGTATAAATTAATTATAAAAAATCTAATTAAATAAAAGCGAAAGTTTTTCTATAGAAAATTGGTTATTAATGTGTAGTAGACAAAAAAAAATTATTTATTTTTAATACATTATTTATTTTGCTAATTTTTTCTTTTCTTTAAATTAACAAAAAAAAAACTATTTTAAATTTGCTTTCAACGAACGCCACTGGACAAATTTTTATTGTAACGTGGGTGATAAAATAAAATTATTTAGTTGATTGAGAGCAAATAATTTGTTAAAATTTTCTCAAAACATGAATTCTTTATAATTTTTACTCAAAATTTAAATAGAAAAACGTGTAATTTTGATATATTCTAAAAATACTAAATTGAAACAGGGTGTGTCTGTAAGACATTGTAAATCGAAAAGTATTTTGCTTGAAATCTTTTCATAGATACTTGAAGTATCATAAATTGTCACTTTCAGATATAAGAAAATGTATTGGAAATGTGTAACAATTTTGCATGCTTTATAGTTTCGTATTGAGTGCCTCTTGACCCTGTAGATAGTCCAATTTTATCAATGCGTTTAGATTTATTTTTGTTAGCGGAAGAAATGTTTTTGGCTCTTTGTTCAAATATATCAAATTAGGATTTTAGTCAATATTTTATATTAAAAATCAAAATACGCACAACATTTGTTCGAAAAGTTTTCGAAACATATAGATTTTGTGAAAAAAATTTAGAATAACATACATGAGGACAAGTCTTTATAGATGTGTTTAAAATTAGAGTTCTGTAAAAACTCTATTTATTGGTTTTGGTATGTAACATTTAAAAGATTTAAAAATAAAAAAGATTTTCAGAAAAACGAAAGAAAACTTTAACCCAAAAGTTTAGTAAATCTTTTCAATGACAAACAAATTTTTCGTGCTGCATTAGTTGCATTTCCGAGTTCTGAGGCACTTGATCATTTATATAGTGCACTGTAATGACAAAAATTAAAAAAAAAAACAGTTTTTGTGTACATAAAATTTTAATATATTTTATAAATTGCTTAATCTACGTAACAAACGATTAAATACACTATTTAATTTATAATGCCTTGTGAAAGATTAAAAATATTACCTGTCTTTAGTTAGAATACTATATGTTTTCTGAAATTCTGTTCAGAAAAAGTGTCAAAGAAATGTCATTAAAAATACATTAAAAAACAATAAAAATGTTAAATATTAATTACAACAATTTATTTTGAATAAATTTAAATATTGTATAATATATAGAATATATTTAAATATATCATGGCCAATAACAAATGTTCTGATTTGACTAGTTCGAAACGTAAAAAATTTCTTTCCATTGCCTTCGAGATAATATCTTGCGTAGGTTGGGAAATATTAAAAAAGTAAGTTAATTAAAACTAAAATTAAAATCAAGTGTCTACTCAACTCAAAGGCACTTCAAAGATAATAAAGAATATTCTTAACAACTAAAATGAAATTAGTACAAAATTATAAACAAAATCAATATAATCGAAATTAGTTTGGACGGCTTGTGAAGGACGTAGAAAACCATTTAAAATATTTTCATTTTGAAAATGGAAAGCAACTAAAATAAATAAGTTAACCAAACAATATTGGCTAACTTACACATAGTCCAATATTATAATATGTTATAAGAACCATAAAAAACTACGACTTTTATGGTTCTTCAACAATCAGGAGAATCGAGACTCAAAACCTTAAGAAGCTTTAGTGAAATTTAAATTTATTTCATTTCTGCGTTAAGTAAGATTAAGGAGCAAGATTGCGTCAGACTCCACATATACCACTTATGGATTCGTTGAGTTACCCTAAAGGTCTTGTTATATGACGTTTACTATTAGTGACTTTTTAATAGGTTTTTGTGATACCTGCATTCTTAAATCAAAATTTACATATATCACTTGAAACAATTAAGCCTTCTTGAGGATTATGTAAAACTTCCTATATTAATTGTGATGTTTCTTCAGTATGCTTGGAAACAAATTTTTCAAATACCCTAGTTTCTTGACAATAATTTTAAGTTTTATAATTCATCTTATTTCTTATAGCAGAGCCCGCAAAATTCGTCTATTTATATTTCAAGTCTCTTTGCATTCTTATCTTTTAGACAATCATCGGTTATTATGTATATAATGTTATATACGATTTCGATTCCAATCAAGTTTAATTTCTCTGTCTAAACAAAATCTGGTAAACACTTCAAACTTTTCTGCTAACGAAAACCGATAAACTGAAAATACTAAAAATCTATATCAGTAAGTCTCGTATTTGTTAATTTATTTTGACAACATAAAAACTTCTCTAAAATTATTATCCAAATAGATCAACAGGTACAGCAGTCCAGTGGTATGCTATATCTATTTTATTTTATTCAAATTGGTGACGAAGAATTCCAGTTACCGATATAAAGGATTCTAGCGTTCTCATAAACATTGTTTTGTATCTTCTTTTAGTCTACTTCGGTTATATCAAATCGGTTTATACTTGATTTGATTTGGCATTGAAAATTCTTTATGAATAATTATCGGCCAAATTCTTACAATATAAGCAACCCAGTTTTAATTAATCAAAAAAATATAATAAAAACTGCTTTTTCAACATTCTTCAGTTAATACAACAATTTTGAGAAATTTTTGGGAAGACAATTATATATAAGGAATTTTATAGCAACTTGTTTTTTAAATATTTAAGTATTTTAAATATTATTTCGTAAAGAAAAAAAACTAAATATTTTGTTAAATAATTCTCAAAAATAAATTAAATTATATCGTTTTTAATGTTTTCAATTTTATGCTTTTCAAATATTTTTATTCAAAACTTATATTTAAGATTTTCAGTAAATATATTAAATTGAATAAACAACTTTTTCAAATTCAAAAAAAAAAGATTTAATAATAAACATATTTTTTTTTGAAATTTTAGAGTGATGTCAATCACCGATCTACCGCCTTTACCAAAAAGTCTCAGCGGCGTTAATAAAATGCTTGGATCTGATTCCGGTTTAATTAGCGATGCCGATATTGATACGTGCTCGGAGAATAACAACAACAAAAGCAAAGTACATACAAGCCAAAAAGATGATGCCAATCTAAGTAGTAATACTAGCAATCTCCAAACGAATACAGCCAATATAAGCTTAATTAGTAAAACAAAAAGCGATGAACAAAATGAAAACAATAACGAGTCGACCTTATCGATATCACCACCAGAAACGGCCACTGGAAATACTTTAGATAAGCAATTAGCCACGCTGAGAAAGGAAATGGTAAGAATTGTTAATGAATTATTCATTTTTAACTGATATGTGAAATAAATTGAATGAGTATAAAATGAAAACTTTAATGGGAATAGGTAAAAAGTACTCGTATACAAAGTACTATTTATAGGGCTATTGTTTATCCGGTAATTTATTTAAGCCCTAAATTGTAACTAAATAAGTATGATTCGAAAATAATTTTATATTAGAGACTTCTGTAGAATAATTTTGAACCGTATCTTTTTAAGGTTCATATATATATATCCATAAAATTTTTTGCTACACACATTGAAGAAGTGATGAAACTTTTCATATCGCGTGTAATTTTCCATACCCCTATTATATCATTGCTTACCCAATGGCTAAAATTTCGCACTGTTTCTCTTACCAGTCCTATTATTTTAATTTCTTCTGTATAGTCCATCCAAAGGTTTTAAAATTGATCACATTTTTTTTCGCCGGACTATATTGTAATATAAATTATAATTTGATGACTATTCTTTTAAAAGCATATTTGTTATACGGCCTTGCTATAAAAATTTCAGTCTAATATTATTAACACTATTAAACGGAGTACTATATATAACTAAGGACTATTAAACTTACAATGAGTTAAATGAAGGGAAAGATAGTTTTAACTTAGATATAACGATAGCTTACTAATTGAAGTAGACTATTCTGTTATTATAGCATATAACTCATTATTTTTAATTTGTTTAAAATTTTCGTGATTATCTAAATTTTTTGGTAACTGCACTTTTTCTTAAAATATCCAATAGGTATTCAAAACCTTCTCTCTATTTATTCGCCATCAGGTCTCTTAACGGTTTAAAATGTTAACAAATGTGAAGATTTATTGTTGGGTTTTTTGTTTTGTATTGTAAAATAATGTCCACCTTTATTATTTATGTTTTTTTTTGACTAAAGATGAAGAGCTTTGCTTTAAATTGTGACCTTAAACACATTTTTTTTAAGTTTTGATGAAGACATTTTATTGTTTTGGATTTTTAATTGAAAATTTCAAATTTGCATATGAACAATACAACAAAATATATGGATAATTGTTTATTTTTAATAAAATCAATTTTATATATATGAATACTATTGAATGACGTGAAATAATAATTTCTTTCAATTCAATATATTGTTTATATCATATAAAAGGGAATGATTTTTTAAAAAATGAGCATTTATAACACAATTAATTTTAAATAGTTTATACATTGGGTGATATAAAAAGTTTCCACCATGTTTTGGTATATTCTTGAACCAAAATTTTTTTATTTGAAATTAATTTTAATCAAGTTTATATTGTCCATTATTATTTTTTACCATTTGCCATTTTTCGGATAGGTTCATAATTCTAACCGTGTAGAACTTCTGTAGTTTATTGGCGAGAAACTTGACCAAGTGATTTTTATCGACTTCGATTAGCTAGTTTTTTAACCATTGAGAGGGTTTTGTAAAGACCATAACAAATGATAGTCAGACGATGTTATATCCAAGCTATGTGATGAATGCATCAACTTCTTAACTCACTTCCGTCAACTTCTTTCTAACCACAGATGTATATGGCCTGTGATTGTCATGATGGAACTTACCTACTTTAGCCAACAGCCTATTCTAGTCGCATTTTCTTGATTGGAACAATTCGTAAAAACAATTTCTCTCCAACACCATCAAACAATATCAATATTAATATTATCTTATTTCCCATCAATCCAGTATTTAAAATCGTTTGTAGAGGATCACTATTTTTTTATCATATTGCTTGCGTTGGATATTATCCCAATTTCTTCTATTATTTATTGCCCTCGTCGACTTGTTTCAAAAATGATTCATTTGTTTGCCTTTTAGCAAATTTGTTTGACTTAATTCATGTGGTACCCAATCATGGAGCATCTTTGCGTAGCATGTTCTTTTCAAGTCAGTTCATCATGTGGTTAATATTCAATACCGACACTATCTCCTAACAACTTTCGTGTTGGGTTACTCCACCAAATACAAAATTTAATGGGCGTTTTTAGTGACTGGCCGATGAGAGCAACATATTTCTTTGACATCGAAATTTCGAGAACAGAATTGAGCAAATCCACTCCTCCCGAATTTATACATCGTTACCTCTAACTTTTTTTGACATTATTGGATTAGTCCTGCCACATATATGGATACCAACAACACCGGATGGCATAAAATGGCTGCTAATATCGCTAGAAAATAATGAATAATAATCAAATAATATAAAATCAAAATATATATCCAATCTTAACTCATAATCCAACACTCGCTCCAATTTAACTTATGTATAGTATGACTTATAATTCTATTGGTTTCGACTAATGAGAATAGTAGTGTGTATAGATATTTTAAAAGATAAGATTTTAATGTGTTTAATAAAATTGTTTACTTGATATAATATATAGTTATGAACTGTTATACATTCAGATTGTAATACTTATAATACAGATGTATTATACATATTATATTTTTATAAAACATATAGAAAAAACTTTTCTATAGCTCACATATATGTATGTACCTAAACCATAATCATTAATTTTAGTGCTACAACTGTAATTAAACTTTCATGAATTCTTTTAGGAATGTTAATTGAAATTGCCTATGCCTTTCATTAAAACTATGTACAAACTAAGAGGTTTTCTTACAAAGAGCCTTTCACATTTTAACTAAGAATAGAGCTTTATAACTTTAAACCATAAAATCGAAATAAAATTCTCTGCTATAGTATATTTTTAAATAAAAATCTACTTTTAAGTAATTTTATACGATAGACAAACAGCATTGAACTGTGCTTAGGTAAAGAACCTGTTGCAAATATTTACCTAAAACTCAGAAATGATTGTAAAAGTTTAAGAGTAGGTGTAGCTCTGAGTTGAACTTAAAGAAGGAGCGGTTAGCTGGGTTCAGCTTTTACGATCTGAAATCAAATGCAAAACAAATTGAGAATTAAACAAACCGCACTGGCCTTTAACGTAAAACATATTTAGCTTATCTGCTTTGAAAAATTTTAATAAAAAATAAAATTAAAATTTTGCATTGTTTGCGTAATGAAAATAAATGTAATTCTTGAATAACTTAAAATGAAAATGTTAGAAAATATACTTGTAAATAATATTCTCTTATATATTCGAAAACAATCTTATATTATATATATACACATTTCATTTCTAGTTTAGCAAAAAGGAGCAGCAAAAAAGGTCAAACTAAGATTCTTCAGTTTTCACGTCTAAATTAATAACTTATGGTGACGATGTAATTATATTTGCTAAGGTCAAAAACATCATCTCTCAGAACAGGCTCTTCTTAAACGCAACCACAAAAAAGCAACTTTCTATATTCCTTTTCTTAACTCACTTTTATTATGCGTAACCGCAATATTACAACATTCTAACTCCTTTCTTTTAATTCCCTTTTTTTTTAAATTAATCACAAAATTAACACTTTCCATCTCATTTCTCAGAGGAGAAGATTTAAAACATTTGCAGACCATACAAAATTCTCTGCAATGATTTTAGATGAGAAACTGAGTAAAAAGCTCAAAAGATATCCCAGAGTATATACCTTAGAAAGTGCACTGTGCACATGTAAACAAACCTCTAAAATAAAATAGGAGCAATAGACTATTTCAAATGATTGAACTAAACTCGAAGTTTATAGTGGAAACCTTAACGAAGTTCAACATCAAAAACACTTTAAACAATGTTTGAACTTCCTCCGGTCCAACATTGCACAGTGCAGAGTATATTGTAAATTGTAAATTAATAGAAAATATTACTTATCTTTTGGCCAAACCAAATTTCTGTTCCATAGTACGAATACAAATGACATCAACATAAATATACACAAAAGAAAGTTTGGCTGGATTGGTCATACCTTACGGAAGCCTTCGATTAAAATTTGTTTTCAAGCCCTTACTTATAATCCGCAAGGCAGTTAAAGAAGAGGAAGGCCTAAGATCACCGGACAAAGATCAACACTAACGAAATTAACAGTCAATCCAAGCACCTTGGCAGATCATACATCCACATTATTGAGCTCAGAGAAGTGACAGTAAGAAAGAAAGGATAAATGCAATTTGTAGGTAGCCCATGCCCAGTTTAAAGGCAGTTTAGAATCATGTGACGCCAAGCAAGGCTTAATAATTAAAATAAAATATTAGATTAATAGAAGTTGATAATAGCTAGCACATTTACTACTTCCTATGGTCGACTCTCATTTGATCAACACTGAGAGAATTGTGTAATCTACTTTACTTTAATCATGAGAGCCCTTTTATGTTTGAAGTATAACTAAACGGATATCAGAAAGTCATTTCTCCGTCTTTTGTGGTCTTTGACCCGAGCTAAAAAAATGTTTAGTGTGATTATCTATTATTTTGAACAGCATGGACTCATTACTGCTATGTCTGCGGTTAGATGAAATGAAATGATTGCAAGAAAATAATTGCAACCAAATTAGGGGTTCTTAACAAAAATGCAACTAAAACTTTTATTTTAAATATTATCATAAGAATGAACCTGTTTAATCTAAATATTTCATAATAATATAATAATACTTAACTATTAAATTAAAAACAATTTTAATAAATTTTGAAATAAAGGTGACTAAACTGTGAAAGTCATAATGACCAATAACGCATGTGTTTTAACCTCAACTCTTAAATTTTAATTTTTATAATATTTTAATATATCAGCTTGAAGCAAATTAAATTATTAATATTTTTCTTTAATGACTTTTTGCAACATAAACCTATTAATAACCTAACGGACCCTTTACTGGTTCCAAGAATTTCCAATTAAATGGATTTTATCTTATTACCTAAGAATGCTATATCTCTCTATAACATACCTATTTCCGTGTGCTGTACTTTAGGCTTTCACAAAACCACTTGTCTAACTGACTTAGTACTGAAATGTCAATTCTTGGTAATTAAAATGCAGTGAACCATCTCAGATATATATATGAAAATGTTTTCATATTTTTATTTTATCACGGAAATCTTTTAACTTTCTTGCGTAGCTAATGTAATTAGTAAAAATATTTATTATTAGTTTTTTACAATATTACAATATTGTATATGAGAGCTTGCGATTTTGTGGCTTCTCGCAACGTTTGGAATAGTTGTAAGCGAAAAATGCGCATAAGATTTAAACACAGGTAGACATAAATAAAAAATTTTTACTGAACATTAAATCTAATACGTTAATTAACTTTAGTTTGCAATATATTTTATGACACTAAAACTCATAGCTAATATTTAATATTTTTTTTTTTTCAACTGAAAAAATTGCTTTTGTTATTTATAGGATATTTCAAAACTTCCTAATTAGCACTTTCAAACTAATTTCATTTTAATATTTTACTTAACAGCATAATTTAAATAGCTCATATATTTGAGCATATAATTATGAGTTAATCTATAAATATATGCAACCGACGATTTATATAAAAAAAATTAATGAGTTTAAAACGAAAATGTGTTTATCTACAATTAAATAGAATAACCGGCATATT